>NC_048584.1:44263999-44396499 GCF_013265735.2 Oncorhynchus mykiss
ACAACTGTTTGAGTTATACCAGGAACGCACAATCCCTCCATCAGTGCTCAGACAGTCTGCAATAGGCTGAGAGAGGCTGGACTGAGGGCTTGTAGGCCTGTTGTAAGGCAGGTCCTCACCAGACATCACCGGCAACAACGTCGCCTATGGGCACAAACCCACCGTCACTGGACCAGACAGGACTGGCAAAAAGCGCTATTCACTGACAAGTCACGGTTTTGTCTCACCAGGGGTGATGGTTGTCGTCAGGAATGAGCGTTACACTGAGGCCTGTACTCTGGAGCAGGATCGATTTGGAGGTGTAGGATCCATCACGGTCTGGGGCGGTGTGTCACAGCATCATCGGACTGAGCTTGTTGTCATTGCAGGCAATCTCAACGCTGTGCGTTACAGGGAAGACATCATCCTCCCTCATGTGGTACCCTTCCTGCAGGCTCATCCTGACATGACCCTCCAGCATGACAATGTCACCAGCCATACTGCTCGTTCTGTGAGTGATTTCCTGCAGACAGGAATGTCTGGGCCCTGTTGGATCGGAGGGTGAGGACTAGGGCCATTCCCCCCAGAAATGTCTGGGAACTTTGCAGGTGCCTTGGTGGAAGAGTGGGGTAACATCTCACAGCAAGAACTGTCAAATCTGGTGCAGTCCATGAGGAGGAGATGCACTACAGTACTTAATGCAGCTGGTGGCCACATCAGATACTGACTGTTACTTTTGATTTTGACCCTCCCCCTTTGTTCAGGGACACATTATTCCATTTCTGTTAGTCACATGTCTGTGGAACTTGTTCAGTTTATGTCTCAGTTGTTGAATCTTGTTATGTTCATACAAATATTTACACATGTTAAGTTTGCTGAAAATAAACGCAGTTGGCAGTGAGAGGATGTTTCTTTTGCTGAGTTTATAAACGCTAAATGGAATATATTATCTTTTTGGCACAGACAGCCCTGTGACTAGGGCCCATGTGAACACAGACAGCCCTGTGACTAGGGCCCATGTGAACACAATCATAGACAGCCCTGTGACTACTAGAGCCCATGTGAACACAATTACAGACAGCCCTGTGACTACTAGAGCCCATGTGAACACAATCAGACAGCCCTGTGACTAGAGCCCATGTGAACACAGACAGCCCTGTGACTAGGGCCCATGTGAACACAATCATAGACAGCCCTGTGACTACTAGAGCCCATGTGAACACAATTACAGACAGCCCTGTGACTAGGGCCCATGTGAACACGATTACAGACAGCCCTGTGACTACTAGAGCCCATGTGAACACAATCAGACAGCCCTGTGACTAGAGCCCATGTGAACACAGACAGCCCTGTGACTAGGGCCCATGTGAACACAATCATAGACAGCCCTGTGACTACTATAGCCCATGTGAACACAATTACAGACAGCCCTGTGACTAGGGCCCATGTGAACACGATTACAGACAGCCCTGTGACTACTAGAGCCCATGTGAACACAATCAGACAGCCCTGTGACTAGAGCCCATGTGAACACGATTACAGACAGCCCTGTGACTACTAGAGCCCATGTGAACACAATCAGACAGCCCTGTGACTAGGGCCCATGTGAACACGATTACAGACAGCCCTGTGACTAGGGCCCATGTGAACACAATTACAGACAGCCCTTTGACTAGGGCCCATGTGAACACAATTACAGACAGCCCTGTGACTAGGGCCCATGTGAACACAATTACAGACAGCCCTGTGACTAGGGCCCATGTGAACACAATCACAGACAGCCCTGTGACTAGGGCCCATGTGAACACAATCACAGACAGCCCTGTGACTAGGGCCCATGTGAACACGATTACAGACAGCCCTGTGACTAGGGCCCATGTGAACACAATCACAGACATCCATATTGCAACAGCATCAAGTACAATAATTAATATTTTCATTTGAGTCATTTAGCAGCTGCTCTTACCCAGAGCGACTTTCCCCTAGTGAGTGCATACATTTTCTACGTTCCAGTTATAACAGTCTATCATATGAACATTTATAATAACGATACATAATGTGAAGGATCAGTTTTTAAGCTGCTCTGAAATCCGTTGTGGGATATCCAGGTAACTGCCACAGTAAACACTAACATAAAGTGTTTTAATAGGGCGCTGGGCAACCAATCAGAACAGCTTCAATGCACCTTGGCATGGATTCTACGCCGAGGTGTCTGGAACTCTATTGGAGGGATGCGACAATTACATCATTTGGTGATGGTGGTGGAAAACGCTGTCTCAGGCGCCGATCCAGAATAAGTGTTCAATGTGGTTGAGATCTGGTGACTGAGACGACCATGGTATATTGGGTTGAGATCTGGAGACTGAGACGACCGTGGTATATTGGGTTGAGATCTGGTGACTGAGACGACCATGGTATATTGGGTTGAGATCTGGAGACTGAGACGACCGTGGTACATTGGGTTGAGATCTGGTGACTGAGACGACCATGGTATATTGGGTTGAGATCTGGTGACTGAGACGACCATGGTATATTGGGTTGAGATCTCGTGACTGAGAGGCCGTGGTATATTGGGTTGAGATCTGGTGACTGAGACGACCATGGTATATTGGGTTGAGATCTGGAGACTGAGAGACCATGGTATATTGGGTTGAGATCTGGTGACTGAGACGACCATGGTATATTGGGTTGAGATCTGGTGACTGAGAGGCCATGGTATATTGGGTTGAGATCTGGAGACTGAGACGACCATGGTATATTGGGTTGAGATCTGGAGACTGAGACGACCATGGTATATTGGGTTGAGATCTGGTGACTGAGAGGCCATGGTATATTGGGTTGAGATCTGGTGACTGAGACGACCATGGTATATTGGGTTGAGATCTGGTGACTGAGACGACCATGGTATATTGGGTTGAGATCTGGAGACTGAGAGGCCGTGGTATATTGGGTTGAGATCTGGTGACTGAGACGACCATGGTATATTGGGTTGAGATCTGGTGACTGAGACGACCATGGTATATTGGGTTGAGATCTGGTGACTGAGACGACCATGGTATATTGGGTTGAGATCTGGAGACTGAGACGACCATGGTATATTGGGTTGAGATCTGGTGACTGAGACGACCATGGTATATTGGGTTGAGATCTGGTGACTGAGAGGCCATGGTATATTGGGTTGAGATCTGGAGACTGAGACGACCATGGTATATTGGGTTGAGATCTGGTGACTGAGACGACCATGGTATATTGGGTTGAGATCTGGTGACTGAGACGACCATGGTATATTGGGTTGAGATCTGGTGACTGAGAGGCCATGGTATATTGGGTTGAGATCTGGTGACTGAGACGACCATGGTATATTGGGTTGAGATCTGGTGACTGAGACGACCATGGTATATTGGGTTGAGATCTGGTGACTGAGAGGCCATGGTATATTAGGTTGAGATCTGGTGACTGAGACGACCATGGTATATTGGGTTGAGATCTGGTGACTGAGAGGCCATGGTATATTGGGTTGAGATCTGGAGACTGAGAGGCCATGGTATATTGGGTTGAGATCTGGAGACTGAGAGACCATGGTATATTGGGTTGAGATCTGGTGACTGAGACGACCATGGTATATTGGGTTGAGATCTGGTGACTGAGACGACCATGGTATATTGGGTTGAGATCTGGTGACTGAGACGACCATGGTATATTGGGTTGAGATCTGGAGACTGAGACGACCATGGTATATTGGGTTGAGATCTGGTGACTGAGACGACCATGGTATATTGGGTTGAGATCTGGTGACTGAGACGACCATGGTATATTGGGTTGAGATCTGGTGACAGAGGCCATGGTATATTGGGTTGAGATCTGGTGACTGAGACGACCATGGTATATTGGGTTGAGATCTGGAGACTGAGACGACCATGGTATATTGGGTTGAGATCTGGTGACTGAGACGACCATGGTATATTGGGTTGAGATCTGGTGACTGAGACGACCATGGTATATTGGGTTGAGATCTGGTGACTGAGAGGCCATGGTATATTGGGTTGAGATCTGGTGACTGAGACGACCATGGTATATTGGGTTGAGATCTGGAGACTGAGACGACCATGGTATATTGGGTTGAGATCTGGAGACTGAGACGACCATGGTATATTGGGTTGAGATCTGGTGACTGAGAGGCCATGGTATATTGGGTTGAGATCTGGAGACTGAGACGACCATGGTATATTGGGTTGAGATCTGGTGACTGAGACGACCATGGTATATTGGGTTGAGATCTGGTGACTGAGACGACCATGGTATATTGGGTTGAGATCTGGAGACTGAGACGACCATGGTACATTGGGTTGAGATCTGGTGACTGAGACGACCATGGTATATTGGGTTGAGATCTGGTGACTGAGACGACCATGGTATATTGGGTTGAGATCTGGTGACTGAGAGGCCGTGGTATATTGGGTTGAGATCTGGTGACTGAGACGACCATGGTATATTGGGTTGAGATCTGGAGACTGAGAGACCATGGTATATTGGGTTGAGATCTGGTGACTGAGACGACCATGGTATATTGGGTTGAGATCTGGTGACTGAGACGACCATGGTACATTGGGTTGAGATCTGGTGACTGAGACGGCCGTGGTATATTGGGTTGAGATCTGGTGACTGAGACGACCATGGTATATTGGGTTGAGATCTGGTGACTGAGAGGCCATGGTATATTGGGTTGAGATCTGGAGACTGAGACGACCATGGTATATTGGGTTGAGATCTGGAGACTGAGACGACCATGGTATATTGGGTTGAGATCTGGTGACTGAGAGGCCATGGTATATTGGGTTGAGATCTGGTGACTGAGACGACCATGGTATATTGGGTTGAGATCTGGTGACTGAGACGACCATGGTATATTGGGTTGAGATCTGGAGACTGAGAGGCCGTGGTATATTGGGTTGAGATCTGGTGACTGAGACGACCATGGTATATTGGGTTGAGATCTGGTGACTGAGACGACCATGGTATATTGGGTTGAGATCTGGTGACTGAGACGACCATGGTATATTGGGTTGAGATCTGGTGACTGAGAGGCCATGGTATATTGGGTTGAGATCTGGAGACTGAGACGACCATGGTATATTGGGTTGAGATCTGGTGACTGAGACGACCATGGTATATTGGGTTGAGATCTGGAGACTGAGACGACCATGGTATATTGGGTTGAGATCTGGTGACTGAGAGGCCATGGTATATTGGGTTGAGATCTGGAGACTGAGACGACCATGGTATATTGGGTTGAGATCTGGTGACTGAGACGACCATGGTATATTGGGTTGAGATCTGGTGACTGAGACGACCATGGTATATTGGGTTGAGATCTGGTGACTGAGAGGCCATGGTATATTGGGTTGAGATCTGGTGACTGAGACGACCATGGTATATTGGGTTGAGATCTGGTGACTGAGACGACCATGGTATATTGGGTTGAGATCTGGTGACTGAGAGGCCATGGTATATTAGGTTGAGATCTGGTGACTGAGACGACCATGGTATATTGGGTTGAGATCTGGTGACTGAGAGGCCATGGTATATTGGGTTGAGATCTGGAGACTGAGAGGCCATGGTATATTGGGTTGAGATCTGGAGACTGAGAGACCATGGTATATTGGGTTGAGATCTGGTGACTGAGACGACCATGGTATATTGGGTTGAGATCTGGTGACTGAGACGACCATGGTATATTGGGTTGAGATCTGGTGACTGAGACGACCATGGTATATTGGGTTGAGATCTGGAGACTGAGACGACCATGGTATATTGGGTTGAGATCTGGTGACTGAGACGACCATGGTATATTGGGTTGAGATCTGGTGACTGAGACGACCATGGTATATTGGGTTGAGATCTGGAGACTGAGAGGCCATGGTATATTGGGTTGAGATCTGGTGACTGAGACGACCATGGTATATTGGGTTGAGATCTGGTGACTGAGACGACCATGGTATATTGGGTTGGGATCTGGTGACTGAGACGACCATGGTATATTGGGTTGAGATCTGGAGACTGAGACGACCATGGTATATTGGGTTGAGATCTGGTGACTGAGACGACCATGGTATATTGGGTTGAGATCTGGTGACTGAGAGGCCATGGTATATTGGGTTGAGATCTGGAGACTGAGACGACCATGGTATATTGGGTTGAGATCTGGTGACTGAGACGACCATGGTATATTGGGTTGAGATCTGGTGACTGAGACGACCATGGTATATTGGGTTGAGATCTGGTGACTGAGAGGCCATGGTATATTGGGTTGAGATCTGGTGACTGAGACGACCATGGTATATTGGGTTGAGATCTGGTGACTGAGAGGCCATGGTATATTAGGTTGAGATCTGGTGACTGAGACGACCATGGTATATTGGGTTGAGATCTGGTGACTGAGAGGCCATGGTATATTGGGTTGAGATCTGGAGACTGAGAGGCCATGGTATATTGGGTTGAGATCTGGAGACTGAGAGACCATGGTATATTGGGTTGAGATCTGGTGACTGAGACGACCATGGTATATTGGGTTGAGATCTGGTGACTGAGACGACCATGGTATATTGGGTTGAGATCTGGTGACTGAGACGACCATGGTATATTGGGTTGAGATCTGGAGACTGAGACGACCATGGTATATTGGGTTGAGATCTGGTGACTGAGACGACCGTGGTATATTGGGTTGAGATCTGGTGACTGAGACGACCGTGGTATATTGGGTTGAGATCTGGTGACTGAGAGGCCATGGTATATTGGGTTGAGATCTGGTGACTGAGACGACGTGGTATATTGGGTTGAGATCTGGAGACTGAGACGACCATGGTATATTGGGTTGAGATCTGGTGACAGAGGCCATGGTATATTGGGTTGAGATCTGGTGACAGAGGCCATGGTATATTGGGTTGAGATCTGGTGACTGAGACGACGTGGTATATTGGGTTGAGATCTGGAGACTGAGGCGACCATGGTATATTGGGTTGAGATCTGGTGACAGAGGCCATGGTATATTGGGTTGAGATCTGGTGACAGAGGCCATGGTATATTGGGTTGAGATCTGGTGACTGAGACGACCATGGTATATTGGGTTGAGATCTGGTGACAGAGGCCATGGTATATTGGGTTGAGATCTGGTGACAGAGGCCATGGTATATTGGGTTGAGATCTGGTGACTGAGACGACCATGGTATATTGGGTTGAGATCTGGTGACAGAGGCCATGGTACATTGGGTTGAGATCTGGAGACTGAGACGACCATGGTATATTGGGTTGAGATCTGGTGACAGAGGCCATGGTATATTGGGTTGAGATCTGGTGACAGAGGCCATGGTATATTGGGTTGAGATCTGGTGACAGAGGCCATGGTATATTGGGTTGAGATCTGGTGACTGAGACGACCATGGTATATTGGGTTGAGATCTGGTGACAGAGGCCATGGTATATTGGGTTGAGATCTGGTGACTGAGACGACCATGGTATATTGGGTTGAGATCTGGTGACTGAGACGACCATGGTATATTGGGTTGAGATCTGGTGACTGAGACGACCATGGTATATTGGGTTGAGATCTGGTGACTGAGACGACCGTGGTATATTGGGTTGAGATCTGGTGACTGAGACGACCGTGGTATATTGGGTTGAGATCTGGTGACTGAGACGACCGTGGTATATTGGGTTGAGATCTGGTGACTGAGACGACCGTGGTATATTGGGTTGAGATCTGGTGACTGAGACGACGTGGTATATTGGGTTGAGATCTGGAGACTGAGACGACCATGGTATATTGGGTTGAGATCTGGTGACAGAGGCCATGGTATATTGGGTTGAGATCTGGTGACTGAGAGGCCGTGGTATATTGGGTTGAGATCTGGTGACTGAGACGACCATGGTATATTGGGTTGAGATCTGGAGACTGAGAGACCGTGGTATATTGGGTTGAGATCTGGTGACTGAGACGACCATGGTATATTGGGTTGAGATCTGGTGACTGAGACGACCATGGTACATTGGGTTGAGATCTGGTGACTGAGACGGCCGTGGTATATTGGGTTGAGATCTAGTGACTGAGACGACCATGGTATATTGGGTTGAGATCTGGTGACTGAGAGGCCATGGTATATTGGGTTGAGATCTGGAGACTGAGACGACCATGGTATATTGGGTTGAGATCTGGAGACTGAGACGACCATGGTATATTGGGTTGAGATCTGGTGACTGAGAGGCCATGGTATATTGGGTTGAGATCTGGTGACTGAGACGACCATGGTATATTGGGTTGAGATCTGGTGACTGAGACGACCATGGTATATTGGGTTGAGATCTGGAGACTGAGAGGCCGTGGTATATTGGGTTGAGATCTGGTGACTGAGACGACCATGGTATATTGGGTTGAGATCTGGTGACTGAGACGACCATGGTATATTGGGTTGAGATCTGGTGACTGAGACGACCATGGTATATTGGGTTGAGATCTGGAGACTGAGACGACCATGGTATATTGGGTTGAGATCTGGTGACTGAGACGACCATGGTATATTGGGTTGAGATCTGGTGACTGAGAGGCCATGGTATATTGGGTTGAGATCTGGAGACTGAGACGACCATGGTATATTGGGTTGAGATCTGGTGACTGAGACGACCATGGTATATTGGGTTGAGATCTGGTGACTGAGAGGCCATGGTATATTGGGTTGAGATCTGGTGACTGAGACGACCATGGTATATTGGGTTGAGATCTGGTGACTGAGAGGCCATGGTATATTAGGTTGAGATCTGGTGACTGAGACGACCATGGTATATTGGGTTGAGATCTGGTGACTGAGAGGCCATGGTATATTGGGTTGAGATCTGGAGACTGAGAGGCCATGGTATATTGGGTTGAGATCTGGAGACTGAGAGACCATGGTATATTGGGTTGAGATCTGGTGACTGAGACGACCATGGTATATTGGGTTGAGATCTGGTGACTGAGACGACCATGGTATATTGGGTTGAGATCTGGTGACTGAGACGACCATGGTATATTGGGTTGAGATCTGGAGACTGAGACGACCATGGTATATTGGGTTGAGATCTGGTGACTGAGACGACCGTGGTATATTGGGTTGAGATCTGGTGACTGAGACGACCGTGGTATATTGGGTTGAGATCTGGTGACTGAGACGACCGTGGTATATTGGGTTGAGATCTGGTGACTGAGACGACCATGGTATATTGGGTTGAGATCTGGTGACTGAGAGGCCATGGTATATTGGGTTGAGATCTGGTGACTGAGACGACGTGGTATATTGGGTTGAGATCTGGAGACTGAGACGACCATGGTATATTGGGTTGAGATCTGGTGACAGAGGCCATGGTATATTGGGTTGAGATCTGGTGACAGAGGCCATGGTATATTGGGTTGAGATCTGGTGACTGAGACAACGTGGTATATTGGGTTGAGATCTGGAGACTGAGACGACCATGGTATATTGGGTTGAGATCTGGTGACAGAGGCCATGGTATATTGGGTTGAGATCTGGTGACAGAGGCCATGGTATATTGGGTTGAGATCTGGTGACTGAGACGACCATGGTATATTGGGTTGAGATCTGGTGACAGAGGCCATGGTATATTGGGTTGAGATCTGGTGACAGAGGCCATGGTATATTGGGTTGAGATCTGGTGACTGAGACGACCATGGTATATTGGGTTGAGATCTGGTGACAGAGGCCATGGTACATTGGGTTGAGATCTGGAGACTGAGACGACCATGGTATATTGGGTTGAGATCTGGTGACAGAGGCCATGGTATATTGGGTTGAGATCTGGTGACAGAGGCCATGGTATATTGGGTTGAGATCTGGTGACAGAGGCCATGGTATATTGGGTTGAGATCTGGTGACAGAGGCCATGGTATATTGGGTTGAGATCTGGTGACTGAGACGACCATGGTATATTGGGTTGAGATCTGGTGACTGAGACGACCATGGTATATTGGGTTGAGATCTGGTGACTGAGACGACCATGGTATATTGGGTTGAGATCTGGTGACAGAGGCCATGGTATATTGGGTTGAGATCTGGTGACTGAGACAACCATGGTATATTGGGTTGAGATCTGGAGACTGAGAGACCATGGTATATTGGGTTGAGTTTTGGTGACTGAGACGACCATGGTATATTGGGTTGAGATCTGGTGACTGAGACGGCCATGGTATATTGGGTTGAGATCTGGTGACTGAGACGACCATGGTATATTGGGTTGAGATCTGGTGACTGAGACGACCATGGTATATTGGGTTGAGATCTGGTGACTGAGACGACCATGGTATATTGGGTTGAGATCTGAAGACTGAGAGGCCATGGTATATTGGGTTGAGATCTGGTGACTGAGACGACCATGGTATATTGGGTTGAGATCTGGAGACTGAGACGACCATGGTATATTGGGTTGAGATCTGGTGACTGAGACGACCATGGTATATTGGGTTGAGATCTGGAGACTGAGAGGCCGTGGTATATTGGGTTGAGATCTGGTGACTGAGAGGCCATGGTATATTGGGTTGAGATCTGAAGACTGAGAGGCCATGGTATATTAGGTTGAGATCTGGTGACTGAGACGACCATGGTATATTGGGTTGAGATCTGGTGACTGAGACGACCATGGTATATTGGGTTGAGATCTGGTGACTGAGACGACCATGGTATATTGGGTTGAGATCTGGAGACTGAGACGACCATGGTATATTGGGTTGAGATCTGGTGACTGAGACGACCATGGTATATTGGGTTGAGATCTGGAGACTGAGACGACCATGGTATATTGGGTTGAGATCTGGTGACTGAGACGACCGTGGTATATTGGGTTGAGATCTGGAGACTGAGACGACCATGGTATATTGGGTTGAGATCTGGTGACTGAGACGACCGTGGTATATTGGGTTGAGATCTGGTGACTGAGGCCATGGTATATTGGGTTGAGATCTGGTGACTGAGACGACCGTGGTATATTGGGTTGAGATCTGGTGACTGAGACGACCATGGTATATTGGGTTGAGATCTGGTGACTGAGACGACCATGGTATATTGGGTTGAGATCTGGTGACTGAGACCATGGTATATTGGGTTGAGATCTGGTGACTGAGACGACCGTGGTATATTGGGTTGAGATCTGGTGACTGAGACGACCATGGTATATTGGGTTGAGATCTGGTGACTGAGACGACCATGGTATATTGGGTTGAGATCTGGAGACTGAGACGACCGTGGTATATTGGGTTGAGATCTGGAGACTGAGACGACCATGGTATATTGGGTTGAGATCTGATGACTGAGACGACCGTGGTATATTGGGTTGAGATCTGGTGACTGAGAGGCCATGGTATATTGGGTTGAGATCTGAAGACTGAGAGGCCGTGGTATATTGGGTTGAGATCTGGAGACTGAGACGACCATGGTATATTGGGTTGAGATCTGGAGACTGAGACGACCGTGGTATATTGGGTTGAGATCTGGAGACTGAGAGGCCATGGTATATTGGGTTGAGATCTGGAGACTGAGAGGCCATGGTATATTGGGTTGAGATCTGGTGACTGAGACGACCATGGTATATTGGGTTGAGATCTGGTGACTGAGACGATCATGGTATATTGGGTTGAGATCTGGTGACTGAGACGACCATGGTATATTGGGTTGAGATCTGGTGACTGAGACGACCATGGTATATTGGGTTGAGATCTGGAGACTGAGACGACCATGGTATATTGGGTTGAGATCTGGAGACTGAGACGACCATGGTATATTGGGTTGAGATCTGGTGACTGAGAGACCATGGTATATTGGGTTGAGATCTGGTGACTGAGGCCATGGTATATTGGGTTGAGATCTGGAGACTGAGACGACCGTGGTACATTGGGTTGAGATCTGGAGACTGAGACGACCGTGGTATATTGGGTTGAGATCTGGAGACTGAGAGGCCATGGTATATTGGGTTGAGATCTGGAGACTGAGACGACCGTGGTATATTGGGTTGAGATCTGGTGACTGAGACGACCATGGTATATTGGGTTGAGATCTGGAGACTGAGACGACCTTGGTATATTGGGTTGAGATCTGGAGACTGAGACGACCGTGGTATATTGGGTTGAGATCTGGTGACTGAGACGACCGTGGTATATTGGGTTGAGATCTGGTGACTGAGACGACCATGGTATATTGGGTTGAGATCTGGAGACTGAGACGACCATGGTATATTGGGTTGAGATCTGGTGACAGAGGCCATGGTATATTGGGTTGAGATCTGGAGACTGAGACGACCATGGTATATTGGGTTGAGATCTGGAGACTGAGACGACCATGGTATATTGGGTTGAGATCTGGAGACTGAGACGACCATGGTATATTGGGTTGAGATCTGGTGACTGAGACGACCATGGTATATTGGGTTGAGATCTGGAGACTGAGAGGCCATGGTATATTGGGTTGAGATCTGAAGACTGAGAGGCCATGGTGTATTGTGTTGAGATCTGGAGACTGAGACGACCATGGTATATTGGGTTGAGATCTGGAGACTGAGAGATCATGGTATATTGGGTTGAGATCTGGAGACTGAGACGACCATGGTATATTGGGTTGAGATCTGGTGACTGAGACGACCGTGGTATATTGGGTTGAGATCTGGTGACTGAGACGACCGTGGTATATTGGGTTGAGATCTGGTGACTGAGACGACCGTGGTATATTGGGTTGAGATCTGGTGACTGAGACGACCATGGTATATTGGGTTGAGATCTGGTGACTGAGAGGCCATGGTATATTGGGTTGAGATCTGGTGACTGAGACGACGTGGTATATTGGGTTGAGATCTGGAGACTGAGACGACCATGGTATATTGGGTTGAGATCTGGTGACAGAGGCCATGGTATATTGGGTTGAGATCTGGTGACAGAGGCCATGGTATATTGGGTTGAGATCTGGTGACTGAGACAACGTGGTATATTGGGTTGAGATCTGGAGACTGAGACGACCATGGTATATTGGGTTGAGATCTGGTGACAGAGGCCATGGTATATTGGGTTGAGATCTGGTGACAGAGGCCATGGTATATTGGGTTGAGATCTGGTGACTGAGACGACCATGGTATATTGGGTTGAGATCTGGTGACAGAGGCCATGGTATATTGGGTTGAGATCTGGTGACAGAGGCCATGGTATATTGGGTTGAGATCTGGTGACTGAGACGACCATGGTATATTGGGTTGAGATCTGGTGACAGAGGCCATGGTACATTGGGTTGAGATCTGGAGACTGAGACGACCATGGTATATTGGGTTGAGATCTGGTGACAGAGGCCATGGTATATTGGGTTGAGATCTGGTGACAGAGGCCATGGTATATTGGGTTGAGATCTGGTGACAGAGGCCATGGTATATTGGGTTGAGATCTGGTGACAGAGGCCATGGTATATTGGGTTGAGATCTGGTGACTGAGACGACCATGGTATATTGGGTTGAGATCTGGTGACTGAGACGACCATGGTATATTGGGTTGAGATCTGGTGACTGAGACGACCATGGTATATTGGGTTGAGATCTGGTGACAGAGGCCATGGTATATTGGGTTGAGATCTGGTGACTGAGACAACCATGGTATATTGGGTTGAGATCTGGAGACTGAGAGACCATGGTATATTGGGTTGAGTTTTGGTGACTGAGACGACCATGGTATATTGGGTTGAGATCTGGTGACTGAGACGGCCATGGTATATTGGGTTGAGATCTGGTGACTGAGACGACCATGGTATATTGGGTTGAGATCTGGTGACTGAGACGACCATGGTATATTGGGTTGAGATCTGGTGACTGAGACGACCATGGTATATTGGGTTGAGATCTGAAGACTGAGAGGCCATGGTATATTGGGTTGAGATCTGGTGACTGAGACGACCATGGTATATTGGGTTGAGATCTGGAGACTGAGACGACCATGGTATATTGGGTTGAGATCTGGTGACTGAGACGACCATGGTATATTGGGTTGAGATCTGGAGACTGAGAGGCCGTGGTATATTGGGTTGAGATCTGGTGACTGAGAGGCCATGGTATATTGGGTTGAGATCTGAAGACTGAGAGGCCATGGTATATTAGGTTGAGATCTGGTGACTGAGACGACCATGGTATATTGGGTTGAGATCTGGTGACTGAGACGACCATGGTATATTGGGTTGAGATCTGGTGACTGAGACGACCATGGTATATTGGGTTGAGATCTGGAGACTGAGACGACCATGGTATATTGGGTTGAGATCTGGTGACTGAGACGACCATGGTATATTGGGTTGAGATCTGGAGACTGAGACGACCATGGTATATTGGGTTGAGATCTGGTGACTGAGACGACCGTGGTATATTGGGTTGAGATCTGGAGACTGAGACGACCATGGTATATTGGGTTGAGATCTGGTGACTGAGACGACCGTGGTATATTGGGTTGAGATCTGGTGACTGAGGCCATGGTATATTGGGTTGAGATCTGGTGACTGAGACGACCGTGGTATATTGGGTTGAGATCTGGTGACTGAGACGACCATGGTATATTGGGTTGAGATCTGGTGACTGAGACGACCATGGTATATTGGGTTGAGATCTGGTGACTGAGACCATGGTATATTGGGTTGAGATCTGGTGACTGAGACGACCGTGGTATATTGGGTTGAGATCTGGTGACTGAGACGACCATGGTATATTGGGTTGAGATCTGGTGACTGAGACGACCATGGTATATTGGGTTGAGATCTGGAGACTGAGACGACCGTGGTATATTGGGTTGAGATCTGGAGACTGAGACGACCATGGTATATTGGGTTGAGATCTGATGACTGAGACGACCGTGGTATATTGGGTTGAGATCTGGTGACTGAGAGGCCATGGTATATTGGGTTGAGATCTGAAGACTGAGAGGCCGTGGTATATTGGGTTGAGATCTGGAGACTGAGACGACCATGGTATATTGGGTTGAGATCTGGAGACTGAGACGACCGTGGTATATTGGGTTGAGATCTGGAGACTGAGAGGCCATGGTATATTGGGTTGAGATCTGGAGACTGAGAGGCCATGGTATATTGGGTTGAGATCTGGTGACTGAGACGACCATGGTATATTGGGTTGAGATCTGGTGACTGAGACGATCATGGTATATTGGGTTGAGATCTGGTGACTGAGACGACCATGGTATATTGGGTTGAGATCTGGTGACTGAGACGACCATGGTATATTGGGTTGAGATCTGGAGACTGAGACGACCATGGTATATTGGGTTGAGATCTGGAGACTGAGACGACCATGGTATATTGGGTTGAGATCTGGTGACTGAGAGACCATGGTATATTGGGTTGAGATCTGGTGACTGAGGCCATGGTATATTGGGTTGAGATCTGGAGACTGAGACGACCGTGGTACATTGGGTTGAGATCTGGAGACTGAGACGACCGTGGTATATTGGGTTGAGATCTGGAGACTGAGAGGCCATGGTATATTGGGTTGAGATCTGGAGACTGAGACGACCGTGGTATATTGGGTTGAGATCTGGTGACTGAGACGACCATGGTATATTGGGTTGAGATCTGGAGACTGAGACGACCTTGGTATATTGGGTTGAGATCTGGAGACTGAGACGACCGTGGTATATTGGGTTGAGATCTGGTGACTGAGACGACCGTGGTATATTGGGTTGAGATCTGGTGACTGAGACGACCATGGTATATTGGGTTGAGATCTGGAGACTGAGACGACCATGGTATATTGGGTTGAGATCTGGTGACAGAGGCCATGGTATATTGGGTTGAGATCTGGAGACTGAGACGACCATGGTATATTGGGTTGAGATCTGGAGACTGAGACGACCATGGTATATTGGGTTGAGATCTGGAGACTGAGACGACCATGGTATATTGGGTTGAGATCTGGTGACTGAGACGACCATGGTATATTGGGTTGAGATCTGGAGACTGAGAGGCCATGGTATATTGGGTTGAGATCTGAAGACTGAGAGGCCATGGTGTATTGTGTTGAGATCTGGAGACTGAGACGACCATGGTATATTGGGTTGAGATCTGGAGACTGAGAGATCATGGTATATTGGGTTGAGATCTGGAGACTGAGACGACCATGGTATATTGGGTTGAGATCTGGTGACTGAGACGACCATGGTATATTGGGTTGAGATCTGGTGACTGAGACGACCATGGTATATTAGGTTGAGATCTGGTGACTGAGACGACCATGGTATATTGGGTTGAGATCTGGAGACTGAGAGGCCATGGTATATTGGGTTGAGATCTGGTGACTGAGAGGCCATGGTATATTAGGTTGAGATCTGGTGACTGAGACGACCATGGTATATTGGGTTGAGATCTGGTGACTGAGACGACCATGGTATATTGGGTTGAGATCTTAAGACTGAGAGGCCATGATATATTGGGTTGAGATCTGGTGACTGAGAGGCCATGGTATATTGGGTTGAGATCTGGTGACTGAGACGACCATGGTATATTGGGTTGAGATCTGGTGACTGAGACGACCATGGTATATTGGGTTGAGATCTGGTGACTGAGAGGCCATGGTATATTGGGTTGAGATCTGAAGACTGAGAGGCCATGGTATATTGGGTTGAGATCTGGTGACTGAGACGACCATGGTATATTGGGTTGAGATCTGGAGACTGAGAGGCCGTGGTATATTGGGTTGAGATCTGGTGACTGAGACGACCATGGTATATTGGGTTGAGATCTGGAGACTGAGACGACCGTGGTATATTGGGTTGAGATCTGGAGACTGAGACGACCATGGTATATTGGGTTGAGATCTGGTGACTGAGGCCATGGTATATTGGGTTGAGATCTGGTGACTGAGACGACCATGGTATATTGGGTTGAGATCTGGTGACTGAGAGGCCATGGTATATTGGGTTGAGATCTGGTGACTGAGACGACGTGGTATATTGGGTTGAGATCTGGAGACTGAGACGACCATGGTATATTGGGTTGAGATCTGGTGACTGAGACGACCATGGTATATTGGGTTGAGATCTGGAGACTGAGACGACCATGGTATATTGGGTTGAGATCTGGTGACTGAGACGACCGTGGTATATTGGGTTGAGATCTGGTGACTGAGACGACCGTGGTATATTGGGTTGAGATCTGGTGACTGAGACGACCGTGGTATATTGGGTTGAGATCTGGTGACTGAGACGACCATGGTATATTGGGTTGAGATCTGGTGACTGAGAGGCCATGGTATATTGGGTTGAGATCTGGTGACTGAGACGACGTGGTATATTGGGTTGAGATCTGGAGACTGAGACGACCATGGTATATTGGGTTGAGATCTGGTGACAGAGGCCATGGTATATTGGGTTGAGATCTGGTGACAGAGGCCATGGTATATTGGGTTGAGATCTGGTGACTGAGACAACGTGGTATATTGGGTTGAGATCTGGAGACTGAGACGACCATGGTATATTGGGTTGAGATCTGGTGACAGAGGCCATGGTATATTGGGTTGAGATCTGGTGACAGAGGCCATGGTATATTGGGTTGAGATCTGGTGACTGAGACGACCATGGTATATTGGGTTGAGATCTGGTGACAGAGGCCATGGTATATTGGGTTGAGATCTGGTGACAGAGGCCATGGTATATTGGGTTGAGATCTGGTGACTGAGACGACCATGGTATATTGGGTTGAGATCTGGTGACAGAGGCCATGGTACATTGGGTTGAGATCTGGAGACTGAGACGACCATGGTATATTGGGTTGAGATCTGGTGACAGAGGCCATGGTATATTGGGTTGAGATCTGGTGACAGAGGCCATGGTATATTGGGTTGAGATCTGGTGACAGAGGCCATGGTATATTGGGTTGAGATCTGGTGACAGAGGCCATGGTATATTGGGTTGAGATCTGGTGACTGAGACGACCATGGTATATTGGGTTGAGATCTGGTGACTGAGACGACCATGGTATATTGGGTTGAGATCTGGTGACTGAGACGACCATGGTATATTGGGTTGAGATCTGGTGACAGAGGCCATGGTATATTGGGTTGAGATCTGGTGACTGAGACAACCATGGTATATTGGGTTGAGATCTGGAGACTGAGAGACCATGGTATATTGGGTTGAGTTTTGGTGACTGAGACGACCATGGTATATTGGGTTGAGATCTGGTGACTGAGACGGCCATGGTATATTGGGTTGAGATCTGGTGACTGAGACGACCATGGTATATTGGGTTGAGATCTGGTGACTGAGACGACCATGGTATATTGGGTTGAGATCTGGTGACTGAGACGACCATGGTATATTGGGTTGAGATCTGAAGACTGAGAGGCCATGGTATATTGGGTTGAGATCTGGTGACTGAGACGACCATGGTATATTGGGTTGAGATCTGGAGACTGAGACGACCATGGTATATTGGGTTGAGATCTGGTGACTGAGACGACCATGGTATATTGGGTTGAGATCTGGAGACTGAGAGGCCGTGGTATATTGGGTTGAGATCTGGTGACTGAGAGGCCATGGTATATTGGGTTGAGATCTGAAGACTGAGAGGCCATGGTATATTAGGTTGAGATCTGGTGACTGAGACGACCATGGTATATTGGGTTGAGATCTGGTGACTGAGACGACCATGGTATATTGGGTTGAGATCTGGTGACTGAGACGACCATGGTATATTGGGTTGAGATCTGGAGACTGAGACGACCATGGTATATTGGGTTGAGATCTGGTGACTGAGACGACCATGGTATATTGGGTTGAGATCTGGAGACTGAGACGACCATGGTATATTGGGTTGAGATCTGGTGACTGAGACGACCGTGGTATATTGGGTTGAGATCTGGAGACTGAGACGACCATGGTATATTGGGTTGAGATCTGGTGACTGAGACGACCGTGGTATATTGGGTTGAGATCTGGTGACTGAGGCCATGGTATATTGGGTTGAGATCTGGTGACTGAGACGACCGTGGTATATTGGGTTGAGATCTGGTGACTGAGACGACCATGGTATATTGGGTTGAGATCTGGTGACTGAGACGACCATGGTATATTGGGTTGAGATCTGGTGACTGAGACCATGGTATATTGGGTTGAGATCTGGTGACTGAGACGACCGTGGTATATTGGGTTGAGATCTGGTGACTGAGACGACCATGGTATATTGGGTTGAGATCTGGTGACTGAGACGACCATGGTATATTGGGTTGAGATCTGGAGACTGAGACGACCGTGGTATATTGGGTTGAGATCTGGAGACTGAGACGACCATGGTATATTGGGTTGAGATCTGATGACTGAGACGACCGTGGTATATTGGGTTGAGATCTGGTGACTGAGAGGCCATGGTATATTGGGTTGAGATCTGAAGACTGAGAGGCCGTGGTATATTGGGTTGAGATCTGGAGACTGAGACGACCATGGTATATTGGGTTGAGATCTGGAGACTGAGACGACCGTGGTATATTGGGTTGAGATCTGGAGACTGAGAGGCCATGGTATATTGGGTTGAGATCTGGAGACTGAGAGGCCATGGTATATTGGGTTGAGATCTGGTGACTGAGACGACCATGGTATATTGGGTTGAGATCTGGTGACTGAGACGATCATGGTATATTGGGTTGAGATCTGGTGACTGAGACGACCATGGTATATTGGGTTGAGATCTGGTGACTGAGACGACCATGGTATATTGGGTTGAGATCTGGAGACTGAGACGACCATGGTATATTGGGTTGAGATCTGGAGACTGAGACGACCATGGTATATTGGGTTGAGATCTGGTGACTGAGAGACCATGGTATATTGGGTTGAGATCTGGTGACTGAGGCCATGGTATATTGGGTTGAGATCTGGAGACTGAGACGACCGTGGTACATTGGGTTGAGATCTGGAGACTGAGACGACCGTGGTATATTGGGTTGAGATCTGGAGACTGAGAGGCCATGGTATATTGGGTTGAGATCTGGAGACTGAGACGACCGTGGTATATTGGGTTGAGATCTGGTGACTGAGACGACCATGGTATATTGGGTTGAGATCTGGAGACTGAGACGACCTTGGTATATTGGGTTGAGATCTGGAGACTGAGACGACCGTGGTATATTGGGTTGAGATCTGGTGACTGAGACGACCGTGGTATATTGGGTTGAGATCTGGTGACTGAGACGACCATGGTATATTGGGTTGAGATCTGGAGACTGAGACGACCATGGTATATTGGGTTGAGATCTGGTGACAGAGGCCATGGTATATTGGGTTGAGATCTGGAGACTGAGACGACCATGGTATATTGGGTTGAGATCTGGAGACTGAGACGACCATGGTATATTGGGTTGAGATCTGGAGACTGAGACGACCATGGTATATTGGGTTGAGATCTGGTGACTGAGACGACCATGGTATATTGGGTTGAGATCTGGAGACTGAGAGGCCATGGTATATTGGGTTGAGATCTGAAGACTGAGAGGCCATGGTGTATTGTGTTGAGATCTGGAGACTGAGACGACCATGGTATATTGGGTTGAGATCTGGAGACTGAGAGACCATGGTATATTGGGTTGAGATCTGGAGACTGAGACGACCATGGTATATTGGGTTGAGATCTGGTGACTGAGACGACCATGGTATATTGGGTTGAGATCTGGTGACTGAGACGACCATGGTATATTAGGTTGAGATCTGGTGACTGAGACGACCATGGTATATTGGGTTGAGATCTGGAGACTGAGAGGCCATGGTATATTGGGTTGAGATCTGGTGACTGAGAGGCCATGGTATATTAGGTTGAGATCTGGTGACTGAGACGACCATGGTATATTGGGTTGAGATCTGGTGACTGAGACGACCATGGTATATTGGGTTGAGATCTTAAGACTGAGAGGCCATGATATATTGGGTTGAGATCTGGTGACTGAGAGGCCATGGTATATTGGGTTGAGATCTGGTGACTGAGACGACCATGGTATATTGGGTTGAGATCTGGTGACTGAGACGACCATGGTATATTGGGTTGAGATCTGGTGACTGAGAGGCCATGGTATATTGGGTTGAGATCTGAAGACTGAGAGGCCATGGTATATTGGGTTGAGATCTGGTGACTGAGACGACCATGGTATATTGGGTTGAGATCTGGAGACTGAGAGGCCGTGGTATATTGGGTTGAGATCTGGTGACTGAGACGACCATGGTATATTGGGTTGAGATCTGGAGACTGAGACGACCGTGGTATATTGGGTTGAGATCTGGAGACTGAGACGACCATGGTATATTGGGTTGAGATCTGGTGACTGAGGCCATGGTATATTGGGTTGAGATCTGGTGACTGAGACGACCATGGTATATTGGGTTGAGATCTGGTGACTGAGAGGCCATGGTATATTGGGTTGAGATCTGGTGACTGAGACGACGTGGTATATTGGGTTGAGATCTGGAGACTGAGACGACCATGGTATTTTGGGTTGAGATCTGGTGACAGAGGCCATGGTATATTGGGTTGAGATCTGGTGACTGAGAGGCCGTGGTATATTGGGTTGAGATCTGGTGACTGAGACGACCATGGTATATTGGGTTGAGATCTGGAGACTGAGAGACCGTGGTATATTGGGTTGAGATCTGGTGACTGAGACGACCATGGTATATTGGGTTGAGATCTGGTGACTGAGACGACCATGGTACATTGGGTTGAGATCTGGTGACTGAGACGGCCGTGGTATATTGGGTTGAGATCTGGTGACTGAGACGACCATGGTATATTGGGTTGAGATCTGGTGACTGAGAGGCCATGGTATATTGGGTTGAGATCTGGAGACTGAGACGACCATGGTATATTGGGTTGAGATCTGGAGACTGAGACGACCATGGTATATTGGGTTGAGATCTGGTGACTGAGACGACCATGGTATATTGGGTTGAGATCTGGAGACTGAGAGGCCGTGGTATATTGGGTTGAGATCTGGTGACTGAGACGACCATGGTATATTGGGTTGAGATCTGGTGACTGAGACGACCATGGTATATTGGGTTGAGATCTGGTGACTGAGACGACCATGGTATATTGGGTTGAGATCTGGAGACTGAGACGACCATGGTATATTGGGTTGAGATCTGGTGACTGAGACGACCATGGTATATTGGGTTGAGATCTGGTGACTGAGAGACCATGGTATATTGGGTTGAGATCTGGAGACTGAGACGACCATGGTATATTGGGTTGAGATCTGGTGACTGAGACGACCATGGTATATTGGGTTGAGATCTGGTGACTGAGACGACCATGGTATATTGGGTTGAGATCTGGTGACTGAGAGGCCATGGTATATTGGGTTGAGATCTGGTGACTGAGACGACCATGGTATATTGGGTTGAGATCTGGTGACTGAGACGACCATGGTATATTGGGTTGAGATCTGGTGACTGAGAGGCCATGGTATATTAGGTTGAGATCTGGTGACTGAGACGACCATGGTATATTGGGTTGAGATCTGGTGACTGAGAGGCCATGGTATATTGGGTTGAGATCTGGAGACTGAGAGGCCATGGTATATTGGGTTGAGATCTGGAGACTGAGAGACCATGGTATATTGGGTTGAGATCTGGTGACTGAGACGACCATGGTATATTGGGTTGAGATCTGGTGACTGAGACGACCATGGTATATTGGGTTGAGATCTGGTGACTGAGACGACCATGGTATATTGGGTTGAGATCTGGAGACTGAGACGACCATGGTATATTGGGTTGAGATCTGGTGACTGAGACGACCATGGTATATTGGGTTGAGATCTGGTGACTGAGACGACCATGGTATATTGGGTTGAGATCTGGTGACAGAGGCCATGGTATATTGGGTTGAGATCTGGTGACTGAGACGACCATGGTATATTGGGTTGAGATCTGGAGACTGAGACGACCATGGTATATTGGGTTGAGATCTGGTGACTGAGACGACCATGGTATATTGGGTTGAGATCTGGTGACTGAGACGACCATGGTATATTGGGTTGAGATCTGGTGACTGAGAGGCCATGGTATATTGGGTTGAGATCTGGTGACTGAGACGACCATGGTATATTGGGTTGAGATCTGGAGACTGAGACGACCATGGTATATTGGGTTGAGATCTGGAGACTGAGACGACCATGGTATATTGGGTTGAGATCTGGTGACTGAGAGGCCATGGTATATTGGGTTGAGATCTGGAGACTGAGACGACCATGGTATATTGGGTTGAGATCTGGTGACTGAGACGACCATGGTATATTGGGTTGAGATCTGGTGACTGAGACGACCGTGGTATATTGGGTTGAGATCTGGTGACTGAGACGACCGTGGTATATTGGGTTGAGATCTGGTGACTGAGACGACCATGGTATATTGGGTTGAGATCTGGTGACTGAGACGACCATGGTATATTGGGTTGAGATCTGGTGACTGAGAGGCCATGGTATATTGGGTTGAGATCTGGTGACTGAGACGACGTGGTATATTTGGTTGAGATCTGGAGACTGAGACGACCATGGTATATTGTGTTGAGATCTGGTGACAGAGGCCATGGTATATTGGGTTGAGATCTGGTGACAGAGGCCATGGTATATTGGGTTGAGATCTGGTGACTGAGACGACGTGGTATATTGGGTTGAGATCTGGAGACTGAGACGACCATGGTATATTGGGTTGAGATCTGGTGACAGAGGCCATGGTATATTGGGTTGAGATCTGGTGACAGAGGCCATGGTATATTGTGTTGAGATCTGGTGACTGAGACGACCATGGTATATTGGGTTGAGATCTGGTGACAGAGGCCATGGTATATTGGGTTGAGATCTGGTGACAGAGGCCATGGTATATTGGGTTGAGATCTGGTGACTGAGACGACCATGGTATATTGGGTTGAGATCTGGTGACAGAGGCCATGGTACATTGGGTTGAGATCTGGAGACTGAGACGACCATGGTATATTGGGTTGAGATCTGGTGACAGAGGCCATGGTATATTGGGTTGAGATCTGGTGACAGAGGCCATGGTATATTGGGTTGAGATCTGGTGACAGAGGCCATGGTATATTGGGTTGAGATCTGGTGACTGAGACGACCATGGTATATTGGGTTGAGATCTGGTGACTGAGACGACCATGGTATATTGGGTTGAGATCTGGTGACTGAGACGACCATGGTATATTGGGTTGAGATCTGGTGACAGAGGCCATGGTATATTGGGTTGAGATCTGGTGACTGAGACAACCATGGTATATTGGGTTGAGATCTGGAGACTGAGAGACCATGGTATATTGGGTTGAGATCTGGTGACTGAGACGACCATGGTATATTGGGTTGAGATCTGGTGACTGAGACGGCCATGGTATATTGGGTTGAGATCTGGTGACTGAGACGACCATGGTATATTGGGTTGAGATCTGGTGACTGAGACGACCATGGTATATTGGGTTGAGATCTGGTGACTGAGACGACCATGGTATATTGGGTTGAGATCTGAAGACTGAGAGGCCATGGTATATTGGGTTGAGATCTGGTGACTGAGACGACCATGGTATATTGGGTTGAGATCTGGAGACTGAGACGACCATGGTATATTGGGTTGAGATCTGGTGACTGAGACGACCATGGTATATTGGGTTGAGATCTGGAGACTGAGAGGCCGTGGTATATTGGGTTGAGATCTGGTGACTGAGAGGCCATGGTATATTGGGTTGAGATCTGAAGACTGAGAGGCCATGGTATATTAGGTTGAGATCTGGTGACTGAGACGACCATGGTATATTGGGTTGAGATCTGGTGACTGAGACGACCATGGTATATTGGGTTGAGATCTGGTGACTGAGACGACCATGGTATATTGGGTTGAGATCTGGAGACTGAGACGACCATGGTATATTGGGTTGAGATCTGGTGACTGAGACGACCATGATATATTGGGTTGAGATCTGGAGACTGAGACGACCATGGTATATTGGGTTGAGATCTGGTGACTGAGACGACCGTGGTATATTGGGTTGAGATCTGGTGACTGAGGCCATGGTATATTGGGTTGAGATCTGGTGACTGAGACGACCGTGGTATATTGGGTTGAGATCTGGTGACTGAGACGACCATGGTATATTGGGTTGAGATCTGGTGACTGAGACGACCATGGTATATTGGGTTGAGATCTGGTGACTGAGACCATGGTATATTGGGTTGAGATCTGGTGACTGAGACGACCGTGGTATATTGGGTTGAGATCTGGTGACTGAGACGACCATGGTATATTGGGTTGAGATCTGGTGACTGAGACGACCATGGTATATTGGGTTGAGATCTGGAGACTGAGACGACCGTGGTATATTGGGTTGAGATCTGGAGACTGAGACGACCATGGTATATTGGGTTGAGATCTGGAGACTGAGAGGCCATGGTATATTGGGTTGAGATCTGGAGACTGAGAGGCCATGGTATATTGGGTTGAGATCTGGTGACTGAGACGACCATGGTATATTGGGTTGAGATCTGGTGACTGAGACGATCATGGTATATTGGGTTGAGATCTGGTGACTGAGACGACCATGGTATATTGGGTTGAGATCTGGTGACTGAGACGACCATGGTATATTGGGTTGAGATCTGGAGACTGAGACGACCATGGTATATTGGGTTGAGATCTGGAGACTGAGACGACCATGGTATATTGGGTTGAGATCTGGTGACTGAGAGGCCATGGTATATTGGGTTGAGATCTGGTGACTGAGGCCATGGTATATTGGGTTGAGATCTGGTGACAGAGGCCATGGTATATTGGGTTGAGATCTGGTGACTGAGGCCATGGTATATTGGGTTGAGATCTGGAGACTGAGACGACCGTGGTATATTGGGTTGAGATCTGGAGACTGAGACGACCGTGGTATATTGGGTTGAGATCTGGAGACTGAGACGACCGTGGTATATTGGGTTGAGATCTGGAGACTGAGACGGCCATGGTATATTGGGTTGAGATCTGGAGACTGAGAGGCCATGGTATATTGGGTTGAGATCTGGAGACTGAGACGACCGTGGTATATTGGGTTGAGATCTGGTGACTGAGACGACCATGGTATATTGGGTTGAGATCTGGAGACTGAGACGACCATGGTATATTGAGTTGAGATCTGGAGACTGAGACGACCGTGGTATATTGGGTTGAGATCTGGTGACTGAGACGACCGTGGTATATTGGGTTGAGATCTGGTGACTGAGACGACCATGGTATATTGGGTTGAGATCTGGAGACTGAGACGACCATGGTATATTGGGTTGAGATCTGGTGACAGAGGCCATGGTATATTGGGTTGAGATCTGGAGACTGAGACGACCATGGTATATTGGGTTGAGATCTGGAGACTGAGACGACCATGGTATATTGGGTTGAGATCTGGAGACTGAGACGACCATGGTATATTGGGTTGAGATCTGGTGACTGAGACGACCATGGTATATTGGGTTGAGATCTGGAGACTGAGAGGCCATGGTATATTGGGTTGAGATCTGAAGACTGAGAGGCCATGGTGTATTGTGTTGAGATCTGGAGACTGAGACGACCATGGTATATTGGGTTGAGATCTGGAGACTGAGAGACCATGGTATATTGGGTTGAGATCTGGAGACTGAGACGACCATGGTATATTGGGTTGAGATCTGGTGACTGAGACGACCATGGTATATTGGGTTGAGATCTGGTGACTGAGACGACCATGGTATATTAGGTTGAGATCTGGTGACTGAGACGACCATGGTATATTGGGTTGAGATCTGGAGACTGAGAGGCCATGGTATATTGGGTTGAGATCTGGTGACTGAGAGGCCATGGTATATTAGGTTGAGATCTGGTGACTGAGACGACCATGGTATATTGGGTTGAGATCTGGTGACTGAGACGACCATGGTATATTGGGTTGAGATCTGGAGACTGAGACGACCATGGTATATTGGGTTGAGATCTGGTGACTGAGAGGCCATGGTATATTGGGTTGAGATCTGAAGACTGAGACGGCCATGGTATATTGGGTTGAGATCTGGTGACTGAGACGACCATGGTATATTGGGTTGAGATCTGAAGACTGAGAGGCCGTGGTATATTGGGTTGAGATCTGGAGACTGAGAGGCCGTGGTATATTGGGTTGAGATCTGGAGACTGAGACGACCATGGTATATTGGGTTGAGATCTGGAGACTGAGACGACCATGGTATATTGGGTTGAGATCTGGTGACTGAGACGACCATGGTATATTGGGTTGAGATCTGGAGACTGAGAGGCCATGGTATATTGGGTTGAGATCTGGTGACTGAGACGACCATGGTATATTGGGTTGAGATCTGGAGACTGAGACGACCATGGTATATTGGGTTGAGATCTGGAGACTGAGACGACCATGGTATATTGGGTTGAGATCTGGTGACTGAGAGGCCATGGTATATTGGGTTGAGATCTGGTGACTGAGGCCATGGTATATTGGGTTGAGATCTGGTGACAGAGGCCATGGTATATTGGGTTGAGATCTGGTGACTGAGGCCATGGTATATTGGGTTGAGATCTGGAGACTGAGACGACCGTGGTATATTGGGTTGAGATCTGGAGACTGAGACGACCGTGGTATATTGGGTTGAGATCTGGAGACTGAGACGACCGTGGTATATTGGGTTGAGATCTGGAGACTGAGACGGCCATGGTATATTGGGTTGAGATCTGGAGACTGAGAGGCCATGGTATATTGGGTTGAGATCTGGAGACTGAGACGACCGTGGTATATTGGGTTGAGATCTGGTGACTGAGACGACCATGGTATATTGGGTTGAGATCTGGAGACTGAGACGACCATGGTATATTGAGTTGAGATCTGGAGACTGAGACGACCGTGGTATATTGGGTTGAGATCTGGTGACTGAGACGACCGTGGTATATTGGGTTGAGATCTGGTGACTGAGACGACCATGGTATATTGGGTTGAGATCTGGAGACTGAGACGACCATGGTATATTGGGTTGAGATCTGGTGACAGAGGCCATGGTATATTGGGTTGAGATCTGGAGACTGAGACGACCATGGTATATTGGGTTGAGATCTGGAGACTGAGACGACCATGGTATATTGGGTTGAGATCTGGAGACTGAGACGACCATGGTATATTGGGTTGAGATCTGGTGACTGAGACGACCATGGTATATTGGGTTGAGATCTGGAGACTGAGAGGCCATGGTATATTGGGTTGAGATCTGAAGACTGAGAGGCCATGGTGTATTGTGTTGAGATCTGGAGACTGAGACGACCATGGTATATTGGGTTGAGATCTGGAGACTGAGAGACCATGGTATATTGGGTTGAGATCTGGAGACTGAGACGACCATGGTATATTGGGTTGAGATCTGGTGACTGAGACGACCATGGTATATTGGGTTGAGATCTGGTGACTGAGACGACCATGGTATATTAGGTTGAGATCTGGTGACTGAGACGACCATGGTATATTGGGTTGAGATCTGGAGACTGAGAGGCCATGGTATATTGGGTTGAGATCTGGTGACTGAGAGGCCATGGTATATTAGGTTGAGATCTGGTGACTGAGACGACCATGGTATATTGGGTTGAGATCTGGTGACTGAGACGACCATGGTATATTGGGTTGAGATCTGGTGACTGAGACGATCATGGTATATTGGGTTGAGATCTGGTGACTGAGACGACCATGGTATATTGGGTTGAGATCTGGTGACTGAGACGACCATGGTATATTGGGTTGAGATCTGGAGACTGAGACGACCATGGTATATTGGGTTGAGATCTGGAGACTGAGACGACCATGGTATATTGGGTTGAGATCTGGTGACTGAGAGGCCATGGTATATTGGGTTGAGATCTGGTGACTGAGGCCATGGTATATTGGGTTGAGATCTGGTGACAGAGGCCATGGTATATTGGGTTGAGATCTGGTGACTGAGGCCATGGTATATTGGGTTGAGATCTGGAGACTGAGACGACCGTGGTATATTGGGTTGAGATCTGGAGACTGAGACGACCGTGGTATATTGGGTTGAGATCTGGAGACTGAGACGACCGTGGTATATTGGGTTGAGATCTGGAGACTGAGACGGCCATGGTATATTGGGTTGAGATCTGGAGACTGAGAGGCCATGGTATATTGGGTTGAGATCTGGAGACTGAGACGACCGTGGTATATTGGGTTGAGATCTGGTGACTGAGACGACCATGGTATATTGGGTTGAGATCTGGAGACTGAGACGACCATGGTATATTGAGTTGAGATCTGGAGACTGAGACGACCGTGGTATATTGGGTTGAGATCTGGTGACTGAGACGACCGTGGTATATTGGGTTGAGATCTGGTGACTGAGACGACCATGGTATATTGGGTTGAGATCTGGAGACTGAGACGACCATGGTATATTGGGTTGAGATCTGGTGACAGAGGCCATGGTATATTGGGTTGAGATCTGGAGACTGAGACGACCATGGTATATTGGGTTGAGATCTGGAGACTGAGACGACCATGGTATATTGGGTTGAGATCTGGAGACTGAGACGACCATGGTATATTGGGTTGAGATCTGGTGACTGAGACGACCATGGTATATTGGGTTGAGATCTGGAGACTGAGAGGCCATGGTATATTGGGTTGAGATCTGAAGACTGAGAGGCCATGGTGTATTGTGTTGAGATCTGGAGACTGAGACGACCATGGTATATTGGGTTGAGATCTGGAGACTGAGAGACCATGGTATATTGGGTTGAGATCTGGAGACTGAGACGACCATGGTATATTGGGTTGAGATCTGGTGACTGAGACGACCATGGTATATTGGGTTGAGATCTGGTGACTGAGACGACCATGGTATATTAGGTTGAGATCTGGTGACTGAGACGACCATGGTATATTGGGTTGAGATCTGGAGACTGAGAGGCCATGGTATATTGGGTTGAGATCTGGTGACTGAGAGGCCATGGTATATTAGGTTGAGATCTGGTGACTGAGACGACCATGGTATATTGGGTTGAGATCTGGTGACTGAGACGACCATGGTATATTGGGTTGAGATCTGGAGACTGAGACGACCATGGTATATTGGGTTGAGATCTGGTGACTGAGAGGCCATGGTATATTGGGTTGAGATCTGAAGACTGAGACGGCCATGGTATATTGGGTTGAGATCTGGTGACTGAGACGACCATGGTATATTGGGTTGAGATCTGAAGACTGAGAGGCCGTGGTATATTGGGTTGAGATCTGGAGACTGAGAGGCCGTGGTATATTGGGTTGAGATCTGGAGACTGAGACGACCATGGTATATTGGGTTGAGATCTGGAGACTGAGACGACCATGGTATATTGGGTTGAGATCTGGTGACTGAGACGACCATGGTATATTGGGTTGAGATCTGGAGACTGAGAGGCCATGGTATATTGGGTTGAGATCTGGTGACTGAGACGACCATGGTATATTAGGTTGAGATCTGGTGACTGAGACGACCATGGTATATTGGGTTGAGATCTGGTGACTGAGACGACCATGGTATATTGGGTTGAGATCTGGAGACTGAGAGGCCGTGGTATATTGGGTTGAGATCTGGTGACTGAGACGACCATGGTATATTGGGTTGAGATCTGGAGACTGAGACGACCATGGTATATTGGGTTGAGATCTGGAGACAGAGGCCATGGTATATTGGGTTGAGATCTGGAGACTGAGAGGCCATGGTATATTGGGTTGAGATCTGGTGACTGAGACGACCATGGTATATTGGGTTGAGATCTGGTGACTGAGACGACCATGGTATATTGGGTTGAGATCTGGAGACTGAGACGACCGTGGTATATTGGGTTGAGATCTGGAGACTGAGACGACCATGGTATATTGGGTTGAGATCTGGTGACTGAGGCCATGGTATATTGGGTTGAGATCTGGTGACTGAGACGACCATGGTATATTGGGTTGAGATCTGGAGACTGAGACGACCATGGTATATTGGGTTGAGATCTGGTGACTGAGAGGCCATGGTATATTGGGTTGAGATCTGGTGACTGAGACGACCATGGTATATTGGGTTGAGATCTGGTGACTGAGACGACCATGGTATATTGGGTTGAGATCTGGTGACTGAGACGACCATGGTATATTGGGTTGAGATCTGGTTACTGAGACGACCATGGTATATTGGGTTGAGATCTGGTGACTGAGACGACCATGGTATATTGGGTTGAGATCTGGTGACTGAGACGACCATGGTATATTGGGTTGAGATCTGGTGACTGAGAGGCCATGGTATATTGGGTTGAGATCTGGAGACTGAGAGGCCATGGTTTATGGTTTACATAATTGTCATGCTCATCAAAACCATTCAGTGACCGCTCGTGCCCTGTGGATGGGGACATTGTCACCCTATGGGGGCGTAGCCTGGGTAACCAAGATAATGGACAAAATAACAGCCTGCATGATGGGATGTTAGTTTCTTAATTAACTCAGGAACCACACCTGCTTTCAGCTTCGTATCCCTCATTTCAATGTTTTGCCAGTTACCTGTTCTAATCTTTTTGGGGTTATCATAATTTCAACAATGATGAGCCTGGGTATTAAAACACTGATATACAGTGACATTTTCCACATTTTGTTACGTTACAGCCTTAACCTAAAATGGATTAAATACATGTATTTTAATATCAGCAATCTACAAACAGTACCCCATAATGACAAAAGCGAAAACAGGTTTTTAGACAAAAAATCTAGAATTGAAATAATACCTTATTTACATCAGTATTCAGACCCTTTGCTACGAGACTCGAAATTGAGTTCAGGTGCATCCTGTTTCCATTGATCATCCTTGAGATGTTTCTACAACTTGATTGGAGTCCACCTGTGTTTAATTCCATTGATTGGACATGATTTGGAAAATCTTTCTATATAAGGTCCCACAGTTGACAGTGCATGTCAGAGCAAAAACCAAGCCATGTTCCTCTGTGGAGATGGAAGAACCTTCCAGAATGACAACCATCTCTGCAGCACTCCACCAATCAGGCCTTTATGGTAGAGTGGCTAGACGGAAGCCTCTCCTCAGTAAAATGCACATGACAGCCCACTTGGAGTTTGCCAAAAGGCACCTAAAGACTCTCAGACCATGAGAAACAAGATTCTCTGGTCTGATGAAACAAATGTTAAACTCTGGCCTGAATGCCAAGCATCACGTCTGGAGGAAACCTGGCACCATTCCTACGGTGAAGCATGGTGGTGGCAGCATCAGGCTGAGGGGATGTTTTTCAGTGGTAGGGACTGGGAGACTAGTCAGGATCGAGGCAAAGATGAACGGAGTAAAGTACAGAGATCCTTGATGAAAACCTGCCCCAGAGCGCTCAGGACTTCAGACTGGAGCAAAGGTTCACATTCCAACAGGACAACGATCCTAAGCACACAACCAAGACAACGCAGGAGTGGCTTCAGGACAAGTCTCGGAATGTCCTTGATTGGCCCAGCAAGAGCCTGGACTTGAACCCGATCGAACATCTCGGGAGAGACCTGAAAATAGCTGTGCAGCAACACTCCCCATCCAACCTGACAGAGCTTGAGAGGATCTGCAGAGAAGAATGGGAGAAACTCCCCAAATACATGCGTGCCAAGTTTGTAGCGTGCTTCAACAAAGTACTGAGTAAAGGGTCTGAATACTTATGGAAATGTAATAAATATATATTTAAAAAAATATAAATATATATATATATATATATATATATTTTTTTTAAATATAAATTAGCTAAATGTAGATTAATGGGTTGAAAAAAAACAATTGTATCAATTTTATAATGAGGCTGTAAGGTAACAAAATGTGGAAAAGGTCAAGGGGTCTGAATACTTTCTGAATGCACTGTACCTACTGGCTGTGAAAGAAACTTGGGTCATATTCATTAGGCACTAAACGTAAGATGTCTGACCGAAACGGGAAAGAACAGGGGTGTATTCATTATGAATAAGAACCAAACGGAAGCAAACTGAATGAAACTGGGAGGGACCTACCTGAAGTTATCCAATAGAAACTCTCGTTTTGTTTGCAAAACATTTTCCATTTGGAGTAAACGGTTTGTTTCAAAAAACATTTTTCTACGGTGTACACTAATGAATACGACCCTGGTGATCCTGAACTGGGGTCCCCGCAACAATCTCATTGTTAGATTCTACATTAGTCTATACTGTCCAAGTAAGGCAATGATTTGAAACGGATTGACGCACGCACACACACCACACACACACACACACACACAACATCCCCTAACCGTTTAACTCACACACACACACCATCCCCTAACGGTTTGACTCACACACCACACACACCTCACACCACACACACACACACACCATCCCCTAACAGTTTGACTCCAGTTGAGCCTGTGTTCTGTAAGTCCTGGCTTTCCTCTCATTGAGTGTATAGCTAATGCCTCTGAAATAAATGTCTTAAACTCTGAATGTTTCTAGGTAAGAGTAGTAACATTGCATTTCATACTGAAGGTCCATTCCTGAATAAAGTCAAATGTATGGTTTTTCAGATATTTAATTTTCAGAAATTAAATAGCATCAATGGATTTAATTTCTATCAAAAAAACACACTGAGAAGGGGATCCCCCCCCCTATTCCCTATATAGTGCACTACTTTAGACCAGAGCCCTATTCCCTATATAGTGCACTACTTTAGACCAGGGCCCTATTCCCTATATAGTGCACTACTTTAGACCAGAGCCCTATTCCCTATATAGTGCACTACTTTAGACCAGAGCCCTATTCCCTATATAGTGGACTACTTTAGACCAGGGCCCTATTCCCTATATAGTGCACTACTTTAGACCAGAGCCCTATTCCCTATATAGTGCACTACTTTAGACCAGAGCCCTATTCCCTATATAGTGGACTACTTTAGACCAGGGCCCTATTCCCTATATAGTTCACTACTTTAGACCAGAGCCCTATTCCCTATATAGTGCACTACTTTAGACCAGAGCCCTATTCCCTATATAGTGCACTACTTTAGACCAGAGCCCTATTCCCTATATAGTGCACTACTTTAGACCAGGGCCCTATTCCCTATATAGTTCACTACTTTAGACCAGCGCCCTATGGGCCGTATGGGTCTTGGTCTAAAGTAGTGCACTTAATGTAATAGCATTTGGGAGGTATTATTTCTCCTCTATTCCTCAAAGGGCTGTCTGTCGAACAGATTGGTCTGTATATTTCCTCCAGGTCTTTGAACAATAAAATCCGTATTTAATCAGTCTGTCTTATTGTTGAGCTGTTGGTTACAGTTGTTTCGTCCCTGTGAGTGATTTCTAAATTTACATTTCCGCAGAGTTTCACAATGAGCCGAAATGAGTTCATAAAAACTTTTAACACATTGATTTTCCAGAACTTTTGTGAGGATTGGTCCTTGTGTTTTTATTCAGTTCAATGTTCATATTGCTATCCTTTACAAGTCTACGACGTGAAGAATCAACCACATGACTGTCCCAGAAGGCCCTCAGCAGACATGTTGGGATGAGGCCGTTTAAATAGTTTTAGTGCTGTCTTGTCTCCTTCTGCACTGAAGTGAAGGGGAAAAAACTCCCGAACAAGTAGCATATATTCCCAACGCATTATACTGATGTCCTTTTATCCAGGATTTTCACATCAGTACAGATGAAGGTTCAGGAGAGGAAACTAGTTCATACAAATCACCCCGCGACGGTCACAAGTTCAGGGAGTCGACGGTGGTTTTCTACTTGTTCTGCAGTTGGTGTTTTGTACCGCCAGGCGTTGTTTTGGGAAGGGCGGTTACGACAGAAAACCGGGCGACGTGGAAGCGTGGAGAATGTCATGTACGCGCGTCTCGCTTGTGATCAGGGCTTTTTCCAATAGTTTTTAAAAACGGATTTTCAGTACAGATAAAGGTGTATTTTAAATAGTAGAGAGGATAAAAAAAACAACTGACATTCTTAATATCGTGCATAAATTAAGATCTATAGCCATGGATGAGGCAATAGCGATTCTTTTAATATCCGTTGCGATGTTTTTGGGATGCTTTCTATTAGGTTTGATTCCACTTCTGATGAAACTTTCTGAGGTAAGTCATTGAATTCTTAACCTTGTATTCCCTCCGTTCCCCTCCTGTCTGTAACTTGCGCCGTACCTTCCTTTGTGGTCTCTTCTCCCGATGCCAAACATGTCAATGTTTTTTCAGACCTGTCTCATACTGGTCCCTGCTATGGAATCCACTCCATACTATATTTTGTGATCATTCAATAAATAGCTACCCCCCCCCCCCCCCCCCCCAACCTACCCCTTCATTCCATATATAGCTACTGTACCCCCCCTTCATTCCATATATAGCTACTGTACCCCCCCTTCATTCCATATATAGCTACTGTACCCCCCCTTCATTCCATATATAGCTACTGTGCCCCCCCCTTCATTCAATATATAGCTACTGTACCCCCCCCCCCCCCTCCTACATTCAATAAATAGCTACTGTACCCCCCCCCCTCCTACATTCAATAAATAGCTACTGTACCCCCCCCCCCCCTCCTTCATTCAATAAATAACTACTGTACCCCCCCCCCCCCTCCTTCATTCAATAAATAGCTACTGTACCCCCCCCCTCCTTCATTCCATAGATAGCTACTGTACTCCCCCCCTCCTTCATTCAATAAATAGCTACTGTACCCCCCCCCTCCTTCATTCAATAAATAGCTACTGTACCCCCCCCCCCTTCATTCCATATATAGCTACTGTACCCCCCCCCCCCCCACCCTCCTTCATTCAATAAATAGCTACTGAACCCCCCCCCCTCCTACATTCAATAAATAGCTACTGTACCCCCCCCCCCCTCCTTCTTTCAATAAATAACTACTGTACCCCCCCCCCTCTCCTTCATTCAATAAATAGCTACTGTACCCCCCCCTCCTACATTCAATAAATAGCTACTGTACCCCCCCCTCCTCCATTCAATATATACAAATTTAATTCTAAATGTATCACCATCAGAAGTTACAATGGGGCACTGAGGAAGGTTCGATATTTGCCAAGGGTGTGATTGGTACAGTTTGAGCTCTTGTTGTTACCGTAATAGAGGAGAGGAAATGACCTTTGGAACCAGACAGACACGTTTTTTCTCTGTAACCAGTTTTGAATTCTTGACTTTGTGTAAATATATATATATATTTTAAATTATATTGATAATGCATAATTTAACACTGTTTTATACCGTGACACATGTATTTACCCCTCTCCTTCCTAGAGCAATCAACCGTTGGTGTGTAGGTAGAATAATGTGTGTGTGTGTCCCTTTCTCTCCCAACAGAAGAGGCTGCAGTTTGTTAGTGTATTCGGGGCAGGCCTGCTCTGTGGTACAGCTCTAGCTATCGTCCTCCCAGAAGGGGTGGAACTACTGGAAGAGTCATGGAGAGGTGAGGGGTACCAGACATATAATGTAACAGGAGTAACAACCCGGGGTTCCAACTTCTCTAAGACCTCAACAGACAGATGGAGCAACAACTCACTGTAGGCTACATCGCTGTTGTTAAGTTTGTACGGGCAAAACAGTCCCTCGATTGCAGCTACATTGATGCTATAAGTAGTCTGTAGTCCTCTAAGGGTTATCTCGCCAAACTGTTTATCATTTCAGTGATGCGTCTTTTCAACTGTATCTATAATGGACCTTCAAGCCAAATGCTCCCTCAGCCTGCCCAGCCCTTTTAATTGGTGTCTGGTTAAACCCACTTCACCGTCAGACCAAGCCGCAGAGCCTGGGGGTACTTCAGGATACATGGGCAATGAAGTGACCTCATTTAAATGAAAATCGACTTGGTGACCTAATCTAAGGGTCCTTGGTTATAGCTCGGCTTGGGCAGACAGGAAGCTGTACTGTTACGGCAGGGCGATGCCATGGTAACGGAATTACGCTTTGACTCAGGTTTTTCACTTTCAAATGTACAAAAAAACAACAACAACCAGTGATTTCAATGTTTAACAAACCATTCAACTCTATGCACAATAACTACTTTGGACAATTTACACTAAACATTTAATTAAAAACATGTACTGAATGAACTGTGCGCTGTTCAGAATGACATTTAAATCTCCTTCAGTTTTTTTATACGACCACTTTTTCCCCCAAAATCTTTGTTAAACATCTGCTCTGAATGAAGATCCAAAAGATGTCTGCAGAAAGACTGGGGTGTCAGCGATGATATGACACCTTGACTTTGAAAACATCTCTTTTAGTTAATGAACTACAGTAAGTGAAGTGGACGAACACCCAGGGACAGAATGACATCCTCTCTGTCTGTACGAGACAGAGATGGATCATTAATAACGTCATTCTCTTCATGTTGATGTATCCTAAATAGATACACAAGAAGGTAGAAATATGTCACATCTTGCTTCCCACGTTTGGCTATTATTCTAAACACCGGCTGTTATTCTAATGAGCTGCAAACAAGACCACATTTGGTTGGTCTAGATCAGACCAAACCTGAACCAATCATAGATGTCTATGTTTCACAAATTTGGACAGCACAGTACAGTAGAGCTACCTTAGCCAAATACAATTAAACTCAGTTTTTCACAATTCCTGACATTTAATCCTAGTAAAAAATCCCTGTCTTAGGTCAGTTAGGATCACCACTTTATTTTAAGAATGTGAAATGTCAGAATAATAGTAGAGAGCATGATTTATTTCAGCTTTTATTTCTTTCGTCACATTCCAAGTGGGTCAGAAGTTTACATACACTCAATTAGTATTTGGTAGCATTGCCTTTAAGTTGTTTAACTAGAGTTAAACGTTTCAGTTGGCCTTCCACAAGCTTCCCACAATAAGTTGGGTGAATTTTGGCCCATTCCTCCTGACAGAGCTGGTGTAATTGAGTCAGGTTTGTAGGCCTCCTTGCTCGCACACACTTTTTCAGTTCTGCCCACAAATTTTCCATAGGATTGAGGTCAGGGCTTTGTGATGGCCACTCCAATACCTTGACTTTGTTGTCCTTGAGCCATTTTGCCACAACTTTGGAAGTATGCTTGGGGTCATTGTCCATTTGGAAGACCCATTTGTGACCAAGCTTTAACTTCCTGACTTATGTCTTGAGATGTTGCTTCAATATATCCACATAATTTTCCATCCTCATGATGCCATCTATTTTGTGAAGTGCACCAGTCTCTCCTGCAGCAATGCACCCCCACAACATGATGCTGCCACCCCCGTGCTTCACGGTTGGGATGGTGTTCTTCAGCTTGCAAGCCTCCCCCTTTTTCCTCCAAACATAACGATGGTCATTATGGCCAAACAGTTTTATTTTTGTTTCAGCAGACTAGAGGACATTTCTCCAAAAAGTACAATCTTTGTCCCCATGTGCAGTTTCAAGCCGTAGTCTGGCTTTTTTATGGCGGTTTTGGAGCAGTGGCTTCTTCCGTGCTGAGCGGCCTTTCAGGTTATGTCGATATAGGACTCGTTCTACTGTGGATATAGATATTTTTGTACCTGTTTCCTACAGCATCTTCACAGGGTCCTTTGCTGTTGTTCTGGGATTGATTTGCACTTTTCACACCAAAGTACGTTCATCTCTAGGAGACAGAACGCTTCTCCTTCCTGAGCGGTATGACGGCTGTGTGGTCCCATGGTGTTCATACTTGCGTACTATTGTTTGTACAGATGAACGTGGTACCTTCAGGCGTTTGGAAATTGCTCCCAAGGATGAACCAGACTTGTGGAGGCCTACAATTATTTTTCTGAGGTCTTGGCTGATTTCTTTTCATTTTCCCATGATGTCAAGCGAAGAGGCACTGAGTTTGAAGGTAGGCCTTGAAATACATCCACAGGTACACCTCCAATTGACTCAAATGATGTCAATTAGCCTATCAGAAGCTTCTAACGCCATGACATCATTTTCTGGAATTTTCCAAGCTGTTTAAAGGCACAGTCAACTTAGTGTATGTAAACTTCTGACCCACTGTAATTGTGATACAGTGAATTATAAGTGAAATAATCTGTCTGTAAACAATTGTTGGAAAAATGACTTGTGTCATTGCACAAAGTAGATGTCCTCACCGACTTGCCAAAACTATAGTTTGTTAACAAGAAATTTGTGGATTGGTTGAAAAACGAGTTTTAATGACTCCAACCTAAGTGTATGTAAACTTCCGACTTCAACTGTATGTTCAGTACAGTACATTATACTGTACTCTACGCTATTTTACTGTACTGTACTGAACTCTACTGCTCTGTGGGGCACGCGAGAGTCGGGCATTTAAAGGAACTCAGTCCGACTTTAAACTTTAAAAGTAGAATGCACAATGGTGTAACATCTAAATTAGGTAGTACATCATCGGTTCCTCTTGTCATTGCAGACCTTAGAGAGATGTATAACTTGTGAGAAATGTCCAGATCAACTAGCTCATGTCAACTAACGTTTTGTTATTTCTGTTTTTATAGCCCATACATGTTATTGTCATATTTTTGGTTCTCACTCAAATATCACATGAATACACAATTGAAGTGGCTATAGAACTGTAAAATGTTATTTTTCACCCCATGAAAAAATGTGTTGAATTGTAGTAAATATGTTTTAAACCTGCACATTTCTCTCCATCAAGAACAGTTGGTTGTTGCTGGAGGATGGGCTCCAGTTTGTTGTTGCTGGAAGATGGGCCCCAGTTTGTTGTTGCTGGAAGATGGGCCCCAGTTTGTTGTTGCTGGAAGATGGGCTCCAGTTTGTTGTTGCTGGAAGATGGGCCCCAGTTTGTTGTTGCTGGAAGATGGGCCCCAGTTTGTTGTTGCTGGAAGATGGGCTCCAGTTTGTTGTTGCTGGAAGATGGGCCCCAGTTTGTTGTTGCTGGAAGATGGGCCCCAGTTTGTTGTTGCTGGAAGATGGGCTCCAGTTGGTTGTTGCTGGAGGATGGGCTCCAGTTTGTTGTTGCTGGAAGATGGGCCCCAGTTTGTTGTTGCTGGAAGATGGGCCCCAGTTTGTTGTTGCTGGAAGATGGGCTCCAGTTTGTTGTTGCTGGAAGATGGGCCCCAGTTTGTTGTTGCTGGAAGATGGGCCCCAGTTTGTTGTTGCTGGAAGATGGGCTCCAGTTTGTTGTTGCTGGAAGATGGGCCCCAGTTTGTTGTTGCTGGAAGATGGGCTCCAGTTTGTTGTTGCTGGAAGATGGGCCCCAGTTTGTTGTTGCTGGAAGATGGGCTCCAGTTTGTTGTTGCTGGAAGATGGGCCCCAGTTTGTTGTTGCTGGAAGATGGGCTCCAGTTTGTTGTTGCTGGAAGATGGGCTCCAGTTTGTTGTTGCTGGAAGATGGGCCCCAGTTTGTTGTTGCTGGAAGATGGGCCCCAGTTTGTTGTTGCTGGAAGATGGGCCCCAGTTTGTTGTTGCTGGAGGATTGGGCTCCAGTTTGTTGTTGCTGGAAGATGGGCCCCAGTTTGTTGTTGCTGGAGGATTGGGCTCCAGTTTGTTGTTGCTGGAAGATGGGCCCCAGTTTGTTGTTGCTGGAGGATTGGGCTCCAGTTTGTTGTTGCTGGAGGATGGGCCCCAGTTTGTTGTTGCTGGAAGATGGGCCCCAGTTTGTTGTTGCTGGAAGATGGGCTCCAGTTTGTTGTTGCTGGAAGATGGGCCCCAGTTTGTTGTTGCTGGAAGATGGGCCCCACTTTGTTGTTGCTGGAAGATGGGCTCCAGTTTGTTGTTGCTGGAAGATGGGCCCCAGTTTGTTGTTGCTGGAAGATGGGCCCCAGTTTGTTGTTGCTGGAGGATGGGCCCCAGTTTGTTGTTGCTGGAAGATGGGCCCCAGTTTGTTGTTGCTGGAAGATGGGCCCCAGTTTGTTGTTGCTGGAAGATGGGCTCCAGTTTGTTGTTGCTGGAAGATGGGCCCCAGTTTGTTGTTGCTGGAAGATGGGCTCCAGTTTGTTGTTGCTGGAAGATGGGCCCCAGTTTGTTGTTGCTGGAAGATGGGCCCCAGTTTGTTGTTGCTGGAAGATGGGCTCCAGTTTGTTGTTGCTGGAGGATGGGCTCCAGTTTGTTGTTGCTGGTGGATGGGTCCCAGTTTGTTGTTGCTGGAGGATGGGCCCCAGTTTGTTGTTGCTGGAGGATGGGCTCCAGTTTGTTGTTGCTGGAGGATGGGCCCCAGTTTGTTGTTGCTGGAGGATGGGCCCCAGTTTGTTGTTGCTGGAGGATGGGCCCCAGTTTGTTGTTGCTGGAAGATGGGCTCCAGTTTGTTGTTGCTGGAAGATGGGCCCCAGTTTGTTGTTGCTGGAAGATGGGCCCCAGTTTGTTGTTGCTGGAAGATGGGCCCCAGTTTGTTGTTGCTGGAAGATGGGCCCCAGTTTGTTGTTGCTGGTGGATGGGTCCCAGTTTGTTGTTGCTGGAGGATGGGCCCCAGTTTGTTGTTGCTGGAAGGTGGGCTCCAGTTTGTTGTTGCTGGAGGATTGGGCTCCAGTTTGTTGTTGCTGGAGGATGGGCCCCAGTTTGTTGTTGCTGGAGGATGGGCCCCAGTTTGTTGTTGCTGGAGGATGGGCCCCAGTTTGTTGTTGCTGGAAGATGGGCCCCAGTTTGTTGTTGCTGGAAGATGGGCCCCAGTTTGTTGTTGCTGGAAGGTGGGCTCCAGTTTGTTGTTGCTGGAGGATTGGGCTCCAGTTTGTTGTTGCTGGAGGATTGGGCTCCAGTTTGTTGTTGCTGGAGGATGGGCCCCAGTTTGTTGTTGCTGGAGGATGGGCCCCAGTTTGTTGTTGCTGGAGGATGGGCCCCAGTTTGTTGTTGCTGGAGGATGGGCCCCAGTTTGTTGTTGCTGGAGGATGGGCTCCAGTTTGTTGTTGCTGGAGGATGGGCCCCAGTTTGTTGTTGCTGGAAGGTGGGCCCCAGTTTGTTGTTGCTGGAAGGTGGGCTCCAGTTTGTTGTTGCTGGAGGATTGGGCTCCAGTTTGTTGTTGCTGGAGGATGGGCCCCAGTTTGTTGTTGCTGGAGGATGGGCCCCAGTTTGTTGTTGCTGGAGGATGGGCCCCAGTTTGTTGTTGCTGGAAGATGGGCCCCAGTTTGTTGTTGCTGGAAGGTGGGCTCCAGTTTGTTGTTGCTGGAAGGTGGGCTCCAGTTTGTTGTTGCTGGAGGATTGGGCTCCAGTTTGTTGTTGCTGGAGGATGGGCCCCAGTTTGTTGTTGCTGGAGGATTGGGCCCCAGTTTGTTGTTGCTGGAGGATGGGCCCCAGTTTGTTGTTGCTGGAAGGTGGGCTCCAGTTTGTTGTTGCTGGTGGATGGGTCCCAGTTTGTTGTTGCTGGTGGATGGGCCCCAGTTTGTTGTTGCTGGAAGGTGGGCTCCAGTTTGTTGTTGCTGGAGGATTGGGCTCCAGTTTGTTGTTGCTGGAGGATGGGCCCCAGTTTGTTGTTGCTGGAGGATGGGCCCCAGTTTGTTGTTGCTGGAGGATGGGCCCCAGTTTGTTGTTGCTGGAGGATGGGCCCCAGTTTGTTGTTGCTGGAAGATGGGCCCCAGTTTGTTGTTGCTGGAAGATGGGCCCCAGTTTGTTGTTGCTGGAAGATGGGCTCCAGTTTGTTGTTGCTGGAGGATTGGGCTCCAGTTTGTTGTTGCTGGAGGATGGGCCCCAGTTTGTTGTTGCTGGAGGATGGGCCCCAGTTTGTTGTTGCTGGAGGATGGGCCCCAGTTTGTTGTTGCTGGAGGATGGGCTCCAGTTTGTTGTTGCTGGAGGATGGGCTCCAGTTTGTTGTTGCTGGAAGATGGGCTCCAGTTTGTTGTTGCTGGAAGATGGGCCCCAGTTTGTTGTTGCTGGAAGATGGGCCCCAGTTTGTTGTTGCTGGAAGATGGGCCCCAGTTTGTTGTTGCTGGAAGATGGGCCCCAGTTTGTTGTTGCTGGAAGATGGGCCCCAGTTTGTTGTTGCTGGTGGATGGGTCCCAGTTTGTTGTTGCTGGTGGATGGGTCCCAGTTTGTTGTTGCTGGAGGATGGGCCCCAGTTTGTTGTTGCTGGAGGATGGGCCCCAGTTTGTTGTTGCTGGAAGATGGGCCCCAGTTTGTTGTTGCTGGTGGATGGGTCCCAGTTTGTTGTTGCTGGAGGATGGGTCCCAGTTTGTTGTTGCTGGAGGATGGGCCCCAGTTTGTTGTTGCTGGAAGATGGGCCCCAGTTTGTTGTTGCTGGTGGATGGGTCCCAGTTTGTTGTTGCTGGAGGATGGGCTCCAGTTTGTTGTTGCTGGAGGATGGGCTCCAGTTTGTTGTTGCTGGAGGATGGGCCCCAGTTTGTTGTTGCTGGAGGATGGGCCCCAGTTTGTTGTTGCTGGAGGATGGGCTCCAGTTTGTTGTTGCTGGAGGATGGGCCCCAGTTTGTTGTTGCTGGTGGATGGGTCCCAGTTTGTTGTTGCTGGTGGATGGGTCCCAGTTTGTTGTTGCTGGATGATGGGCCCCAGTTTGTTGTTGCTGGTGGATGGGTCCCAGTTTGTTGTTGCTGGAAGATGGGCCCCAGTTTGTTGTTGCTGGAAGATGGGCCCCAGTTTGTTGTTGCTGGAAGATGGGCCCCAGTTTGTTGTTGCTGGAAGATGGGCCCCAGTTTGTTGTTGCTGGAAGATGGGCCCCAGTTTGTTGTTGCTGGAAGATGGGCCCCAGTTTGTTGTTGCTGGAAGATGGGCCCCAGTTTGTTGTTGCTGGTGGATGGGTCCCAGTTTGTTGTTGCTGGAGGATGGGCTCCAGTTTGTTGTTGCTGGAGGATGGGCCCCAGTTTGTTGTTGCTGGAAGATGGGCCCCAGTTTGTTGTTGCTGGTGGATGGGTCCCAGTTTGTTGTTGCTGGTGGATGGGCTCCAGTTTGTTGTTGCTGGAGGATGGGCTCCAGTTTGTTGTTGCTGGAGGATGGGCCCCAGTTTGTTGTTGCTGGAGGATGGGCCCCAGTTTGTTGTTGCTGGAGGATGGGCTCCAGTTTGTTGTTGCTGGAAGATGGGCCCCAGTTTGTTGTTGCTGGAAGATGGGCCCCAGTTTGTTGTTGCTGGAGGATGGGCCCCAGTTTGTTGTTGCTGGAGGATGGGCCCCAGTTTGTTGTTGCTGGAAGATGGGCCCCAGTTTGTTGTTGCTGGAAGATGGGCTCCAGTTTGTTGCTGCTGGAGGATGGGCTCCAGTTTGTTGCTGCTGGAGGATGGGCTCCAGTTTGTTGTTGCTGGAAGATGGGCCCCAGTTTGTTGTTGCTGGAAGATGGGCCCCAGTTTGTTGTTGCTGGAAGATGGGCCCCAGTTTGTTGTTGCTGGAAGATGGGCTCCAGTTTGTTGTTGCTGGAGGATGGGCCCCAGTTTGTTGTTGCTGGAAGATGGGCCCCAGTTTGTTGTTGCTGGTGGATGGGTCCCAGTTTGTTGTTGCTGGTGGATGGGTCCCAGTTTGTTGTTGCTGGAGGATGGGCCCCAGTTTGTTGTTGCTGGAGGATGGGCCCCAGTTTGTTGTTGCTGGTGGATGGGTCCCAGTTTGTTGTTGCTGGTGGATGGGCTCCAGTTTGTTGTTGCTGGAGGATGGGCTCCAGTTTGTTGTTGCTGGAGGATGGGCCCCAGTTTGTTGTTGCTGGAGGATGGGCCCCAGTTTGTTGTTGCTGGAGGATGGGCTCCAGTTTGTTGTTGCTGGAGGATGGGCCCCAGTTTGTTGTTGCTGGAAGATGGGCCCCAGTTTGTTGTTGCTGGAGGATGGGCCCCAGTTTGTTGTTGCTGGAGGATGGGCCCCAGTTTGTTGTTGCTGGAGGATGGGCCCCAGTTTGTTGTTGCTGGAAGATGGGCTCCAGTTTGTTGTTGCTGGAAGATGGGCTCCAGTTTGTTGCTGCTGGAAGATGGGCTCCAGTTTGTTGTTGCTGGAAGATGGGCTCCAGTTTGTTGTTGCTGGAAGATGGGCCCCAGTTTGTTGTTGCTGGAAGATGGGCCCCAGTTTGTTGTTGCTGGAAGATGGGCTCCAGTTTGTTGCTGCTGGAGGATGGGCTCCAGTTTGTTGTTGCTGGAAGATGGGCCCCAGTTTGTTGTTGCTGGAGGATGGGCCCCAGTTTGTTGTTGCTGGAGGATGGGCCCCAGTTTGTTGTTGCTGGAGGATGGGCCCCAGTTTGTTGTTGCTGGTGGATGGGCCCCAGTTTGTTGTTGCTGGTGGATGGGTCCCAGTTTGTTGTTGCTGGTGGATGGGTCCCAGTTTGTTGTTGCTGGTGGATGGGTCCCAGTTTGTTGTTGCTGGAAGATGGGCCCCAGTTTGTTGTTGCTGGAAGATGGGCCCCAGTTTGTTGTTGCTGGAAGATGGGCCCCAGTTTGTTGTTGCTGGAAGATGGGCCCCAGTTTGTTGTTGCTGGAAGATGGGCCCCAGTTTGTTGTTGCTGGAAGATGGGCCCCAGTTTGTTGTTGCTGGTGGATGGGTCCCAGTTTGTTGTTGCTGGAGGATGGGCTCCAGTTTGTTGTTGCTGGAGGATGGGCTCCAGTTTGTTGTTGCTGGAGGATGGGCCCCAGTTTGTTGTTGCTGGTGGATGGGTCCCAGTTTGTTGTTGCTGGAGGATGGGCTCCAGTTTGTTGTTGCTGGAGGATGGGCTCCAGTTTGTTGTTGCTGGAGGATGGGCCCCAGTTTGTTGTTGCTGGAGGATGGGCCCCAGTTTGTTGTTGCTGGAGGATGGGCCCCAGTTTGTTGTTGCTGGAGGATGGGCCCCAGTTTGTTGTTGCTGGAAGATGGGCCCCAGTTTGTTGTTGCTGGAGGATGGGCCCCAGTTTGTTGTTGCTGGAGGATGGGCCCCAGTTTGTTGTTGCTGGAAGATGGGCTCCAGTTTGTTGTTGCTGGAAGATGGGCTCCAGTTTGTTGTTGCTGGAAGATGGGCTCCAGTTTGTTGCTGCTGGAGGATGGGCTCCAGTTTGTTGTTGCTGGAAGATGGGCTCCAGTTTGTTGTTGCTGGAAGATGGGCCCCAGTTTGTTGTTGCTGGAAGATGGGCCCCAGTTTGTTGTTGCTGGAAGATGGGCTCCAGTTTGTTGCTGCTGGAGGATGGGCTCCAGTTTGTTGTTGCTGGAAGATGGGCTCCAGTTTGTTGTTGCTGGAAGATGGGCCCCAGTTTGTTGTTGCTGGAAGATGGGCCCCAGTTTGTTGTTGCTGGAGGATGGGCCCCAGTTTGTTGTTGCTGGAGGATGGGCCCCAGTTTGTTGTTGCTGGAGGATGGGCCCCAGTTTGTTGTTGCTGGAAGATGGGCCCCAGTTTGTTGTTGCTGGAAGATGGGCCCCAGTTTGTTGTTGCTGGAAGATGGGCCCCAGTTTGTTGTTGCTGGAAGATGGGCCCCAGTTTGTTGTTTCTGTACTCTACTTTACTGTCCTCTACATTTCTGTACTCTACTTTACTGTACTCTACCTTTACTGTACGATCCTCTACTGTACGATCCTCTACTGTACTCTACTTTACTGTACGATCCTCTACTGTACTCTACTGTCCTCTACATTTCTGTACTCTACTTTACTGTACTCTACTTTTCTGTCCTCTACATTTCTGTACTATCCTCTACTGTACTCTACTTTACTCTACTTTTCTGTACTCTACTTTTCTGTATTCTACTTTTCTGTACGATCCTCTACTGTACTCTGCTGTACTCTACTTTTCTGTACTATCCTCTACTATACTCTACTTTACTGTACTCTACTTTTCTGTATGATCCTCTACTGTACTCTGCTGTACTCTACTTTTCTGTACGATCCTCTACTGTACTGTACTTTTCTGTACTGTACTTTTCTGTACTATCCTCTACTGTACTCTACTTTTCTGTACTGTACTTTTCTGTACTGTACTTCTGTACTATGCTGTGCTGTCCAAAGTTATGAAACCTAGACGTCTGTGATTGGTTCAGATTTGGTCTGGTGGACTTTTCCATGTCCGTGGACGTCCCGTGTCAGTCGGTGTTAAGTGTCACAGCGGTCTGAGGCACTGCATCGCGGTGCTAAAGGTGTCACTACAGACCCTGGTTCGATCCCAGGCTGTATCACAACTGGCCATGATCGGCAGTCCCATAGGGCTGCGCTCAATTGGCCCAGCGTCGTCCGGGTTAGGGGAGGGGAGGGTTTGGCCGGGGGTAGGCCGTCAATGTAAATAAGAATTTGTTCTTAACTGACTTGCCTAGTTAAATAAATGTTAAATTAAAAATAAAAAGTGGTTGATTATGCTGGTTGCAGTAAATGTAAAGAGGGTAGGTGTCAGTAAGAGCCAGGAGAGGACAGGCTCTATTAACTAGAGGGAGAGAGGGGGGTTGTCCAGACGGAGAGGGAGGGGTTGTCCAGACGGAGAGGGAGGGTTTGTCCAGACTGAGAGGGAGGGTTTGTCCAGACGGAGAGGGAGGGGTTGTCCAGACTGAGAGGGAGGGGTTGTCCAGACGGAGAGGGAGGGTTTGTCAAGACTGAGAGGGAGGGTTTGTCCAGACTGAGAGGGAGGGTTTGTCCAGACTGAGAGGGAGGGGTTTGTCCAGACTGAGAGGGAGGGTTTGTCCAGACTGAGAGGGAGGGGTTGTCCAGACTGAGAGGGAGGGGTTGTCCAGACTGAGAGGGAGGGGTTGTCCAGACTGAGAGGGAGGGTTTGTCCAGACGGAGAGGGAGGGTTTGTCCAGACGGAGAGGGAGGGTTTGTCCAGACTGAGAGGGAGGGTTTGTCCAGACTGAGAGGGAGGGGTTGTCCAGACTGAGAGGGAGGAGTTGTCCAGACTGAGAGGGAGGGGTTGTCCAGACTGAGAGGGAGGGTTTGTCCAGACTGAGAGGGAGGGTTTGTCCAGACCGAGAGGGAGGGGTTGTCCAGACGGACAGGACAGGCTCTATTAACTAGAGGGAGAGGGGGGGGGGTTGTCCAGACTGAGAGGGAGGGGTTGTCCAGACGGAGAGGGAGGGGTTGTCCAGACGGAGAGGACAGGCTCTATTAACTAGAGGGAGAGAGGGAGGGGTTGTCCAGACGGAGAGGGAGGGGTTGTCCAGACGGAGAGGACAGGCTCTATTAACTAGAGGGAGAGAGGGAGGGGTTGTCCAGACGGAGAGGGAGGGGTTGTCCAGACGGAGAGGGAGGGGTTGTCCAGACTGAGAGGGAGGGTTTGTCCAGACTGAGAGGGAGGGTTTGTCCAGACGGAGAGGGAAGGTTTGTCCAGACTGAGAGGGAGGGGTTGTCCAGACTGAGAGGGAGGGGTTGTCCAGACTGAGAGGGAGGGTTTGTCCAGACGGAGAGGGAGGGTTTGTCCAGACCGAGAGGGAGGGGTTGTCCAGACGGAGAGGGAGGGGTTGTCCAGACGGAGAGGACCGGCTCTATTAACTAGAGGGAGAGAGGGAGGGGTTGTCCAGATGGAGAGGGAGGGTTTGTCCAGACGGAGAGGACATGCTCTATTAACTAGAGGGAGAGGGAGGAGTTGTCCAGACGGAGAGGGAGGGGTTGTCCAGACGGAGAGGGAGGGGTTGTCCAGACGGAGAGGACCGGCTCTATTAACTAGAGGGAGAGAGGGAGGGGTTGTCCAGATGGAGAGGGAGGGTTTGTCCAGACGGAGAGGACATGCTCTATTAACTAGAGGGAGAGGGAGGAGTTGTCCAGACTGAGAGGGAGGGGTTGTCCAGACGGAGAGGACAGGTTCTATTAACTAGAGGGAGAGAGGGAGGGTTTGTCCAGACGGAGAGGGAGGGTTTGTCCAGACGGAGAGGGAGGGGTTGTCCAGACGGAGAGGGAGGGGTTGTCCAGACGGAGAGGACAGGCTCTATTAACTAGAGGGAGAGAGGGAGGGGTTGTCCAGACGGAGAGGGAGGGGTTGTCCAGACGGAGAGGGAGGGGTTGTCCAGACGGAGAGGGAGGGGTTGTCCAGACGGAGAGGGAGGGGTTGTCCAGACTGAGAGGGAGGGGTTGTCCAGACTGAGAGGGAGGGGTTGTCCAGACTGAGAGGGAGGGGTTGTCTAGACTGAGAGGGAGGGGTTGCCCAGACGGAGAGGGAGGGGTTGCCCAGACGGAGAGGGAGGGGTTGTCCAGACGGAGAGGGAGGGGTTGTCCAGACTGAGAGGGAGGGGTTGTCCAGACTGAGAGGGAGGGGTTGTCCAGACGGAGAGGGAGGGGTTGTCCAGACGGAGAGGGAGGGGTTGTCCAGACTGAGAGGGAGGGGTTGTCCAGACTGAGAGGGAGGGGTTGCCCAGACGGAGAGGGAGGGGTTGTCCAGACGGAGAGGGAGGGGTTGTCCAGACGGAGAGGGAGGGGTTGTCCAGACGGAGAGGGAGGGGTTGTCCAGACGGAGAGGGATTGGTTGTCCAGACGGAGAGGGAGGGGTTGTCCAGACGGAGAGGGAGGGGTTGTCCAGACGGAGAGGGAGTTGTTGTCCAGACGGAGAGGGAGGGGTTGTCCAGACGGAGAGGGGGGTTTGTCCAGACGGAGAGGGAGGGGTTGTCCAGACGGAGAGGGAGGGGTTGTCCAGACGGAGAGGGAGGGGTTGTCCAGACGGAGAGGGAGGGGTTGTCCAGACGGAGAGGGAGGGGTTGTCCAGACGGAGAGGGAGGGTTTGTCCAGACCGAGAGGGAGGGGTTGTCCAGACGGAGAGGACATGCTCTATTAACTAGAGGGAGAGGGAGGAGTTGTCCAGACTGAGAGGGAGGGGTTGTCCAGACGGAGAGGGAGGGGTTGTCCAGACGGAGAGGACCGGCTCTATTAACTAGAGGGAGAGAGGGAGGGGTTGTCCAGATGGAGAGGGAGGGTTTGTCCAGACGGAGAGGACATGCTCTATTAACTAGAGGGAGAGGGAGGAGTTGTCCAGACTGAGAGGGAGGGGTTGTCCAGACGGAGAGGGAGGGGTTGTCCAGACGGAGAGGACAGGTTCTATTAACTAGAGGGAGAGAGGGAGGGTTTGTCCAGACGGAGAGGGAGGGTTTGTCCAGACGGAGAGGGAGGGGTTGTCCAGACGGAGAGGGAGGGGTTGTCCAGACGGAGAGGACAGGCTCTATTAACTAGAGGGAGAGAGGGAGGGGTTGTCCAGACGGAGAGGGAGGGGTTGTCCAGACGGAGAGGGAGGGGTTGTCCAGACGGAGAGGGAGGGGTTGTCCAGACGGAGAGGGAGGGGTTGTCCAGACGGAGAGGGAGGGGTTGTCCAGACAGAGAGGGAGGGGTTGTCCAGACTGAGAGGGAGGGGTTGTCCAGACTGAGAGGGAGGGGTTGTCCAGACTGAGAGGGAGGGGTTGTCCAGACTGAGAGGGAGGGGTTGTCTAGACGGAGAGGGAGGGGTTGCCCAGACGGAGAGGGAGGGGTTGCCCAGACGGAGAGGGAGGGGTTGTCCAGACGGAGAGTGAGGGGTTGTTCAGACTGAGAGGGAGGGGTTGTCCAGACGGAGAGGGAGGGGTTGTCCAGACGGAGAGGGAGGGGTTGTTCAGACTGAGAGGGAGGGGTTGTCCAGACTGAGAGGGAGGGGTTGCCCAGATGGAGAGGGAGGGGTTGTCCAGACTGAGAGGGAGGGGTTGTCCAGACGGAGAGGGAGGGGTTGTCCAGACGGAGAGGGAGGGGTTGTCCAGACGGAGAGGGATTGGTTGTCCAGACGGAGAGGGAGGGGTTGTCCAAACGGAGAGGGAGGGTTTGTCCAGACGGAGAGGGAGTTGTTGTCCAGACGGAGAGGGAGGGGTTGTCCAGACGGAGAGGGGGGGTTGTCCAGACGGAGAGGGAGGGTTTGTCCAGACGGAGAGGGAGGGGTTGTCCAGACGGAGAGGGAGGGGTTGTCCAGACTGAGAGGGAGGGTTTGTCCAGACGGAGAGGGAGGGTTTGTCCAGACCGAGAGGGAGGGGTTGTCCAGACGGAGAGGACAGGCTCTATTAACTAGAGGGAGAGGGGTGGGTTGTCCAGACTGAGAGGGAGGGGTTGTCCAGACGGAGAGGGAGGGGTTGTCCAGACGGAGAGGACAGGCTCTATTAACTAGAGGGAGAGAGGGAGGGGTTGTCCAGATGGAGAGGGAGGGTTTGTCCAGACGGAGAGGACATGCTCTATTAACTAGAGGGAGAGGGAGGAGTTGTCCAGACTGAGAGGGAGGGGTTGTCCAGACTGAGAGGGAGGGGTTGTCCAGACTGAGAGGGAGGAGTTGTCCAGACGGAGAGGGAGGGGTTGTCCAGACGGAGAGGGAGGGGTTGTCCAGACTGTTTTTACACTCTTGCTTTGACCACCAGATGACAAAGAGTTATGAGCTGAACATAACAGTCAGTGGAAGAGAGGACAGTAAAACAGGAGACACTATGAACTGAACATAACAGTCAGTGGAAGGGAGGACAGTAACAGGAGACACTATGAGCTGAACATAACAGTCAGTGGAAGAGAGGACAGTAAAACAGGAGACACTATGAACTGAACATAACAGTCAGTGGAAGGGAAGACAGTAACAGGAGACACTATGAGCTGAACATAATATGCTAAGATGAATACAGTAACTGTAAATTACTCTGGATAAAAGCGTCTGCTGAATAACTAGAATGTCAGATGAGAAAATATCTTACAGATATGTGGGTTTTTGGTAACGGAATGACAAGGCAATGTTTCATAAACTTACAGAAGGCAAATTATTACTGCCAAACTAAATGTTGATGTTAGTTGGAGGCGTCTTCAACATTATTCTGTTCTGCTGTATTTCTGGTCCCTTTTCAGACTGTTTCTGAGATGTTTTCAGACTGTTTCTGAGGTGTTTTCAGACTGTTTCTGAGGTGTTTTCAGACTGTTTCTGAGAGATGTTTTCAGACTGTTTCTGAGGTGTTTTCAGACTGTTTCTGATAGATGTTTTCAGACTGTTTCTGAGAGGTGTTTTCAGACTGTTTCAGAGGTGTTTTCAGACTGTTTCTGAGAGGTGTTTTCAGACTGTTTCTGAGATGTTTTCAGACTGTTTCTGAGAGATGTTTTCAGACTGGTTCTGAGAGGAGATGTTTTCAGACTGTTTCTGAGAGATGTTTTCAGACTGGTTCTGAGAGGTGTTTTCAGACTGTTTCTGAGATGTTTTCAGACTGTTTCTGAGAGGTGTTTTCAGACTGTTTCTGAGAGGTGTTTTCAGACTGTTTCTGAGATGTTTTCAGACTGTTTCTGAGGTGTTTTCAGACTGTTTCTGAGATGTTTTCAGACTGTTTCTGAGAGGAGATGTTTTCAGACTGTTTCTGAGATGTTTTCAGACTGTTTCTGAGAGGTGTTTTCAGACTGTTTCTGAGAGGTGTTTTCAGACTGTTTCTGAGAGGAGATGTTTTCAGACTGTTTCTGAGATGTTTTCAGACTGTTTCTGAGAGGTGTTTTCAGACTGTTTCTGAGAGGTGTTTTCAGACTGTTTCTGAGAGGTGTTTTCAGACTGTTTCTGAGAGGAGATGTTTTCAGACTGTTTCTGAGATGTTTTCAGACTGTTTCTGAGAGGTGTTTTCAGACTGTTTCTGAGAGGTGTTTTCAGACTGTTTCTGAGGTGTTTTCAGACTGTTTCTGAGATGTTTTCAGACTGTTTCTGAGAGGAGATGTTTTCAGACTGGTTCTGAGAGGAGATGTTTTCAGACTGTTTCTGAGAGATGTTTTCAGACTGTTTCAGAGATGTGTTTTCAGACTGTTTGTGATCTATTCATTGGTACTGTGGAATCTGGATACTGCACACAGGGATACTTAACATGTTTTATTTGAGGATGTTGACTCCATATCTGGTTGAGTGTGCTTGTTGCTAAAAAGTCTGTGTTTGTTAAGAACACACACCTCTCGGTATTCTCTCCGCAGTCTCCTCCTGCTCTGTCGCCCCAGCAGCAGCCAATCAGAATGCCAGTGACGTTGGGGTCGGGCAGCAGCTCCAGGAGGAGGACTCCTCCTCTAAAGGTCTCCCAGCACGGTTCTTCATCGGGGTCTCCCTGGTCGTAGGGTTCATCCTCATGTTCCTGGTGGACCAGATCAGTAGCTACTGCTCCAGACACGGTCAGTGATGCTCCGAGGTGAAGACCTAGCTCCTCACTCTATTAGCATTAGCCTGTCCTATTGAAAACACACTGTGAAGATGCTAACTTCCTTAGCGTTCATTTGGGCTAGTATTGTAAGCATTATCCCGACCCATTGAAAACCTGCTCTAGGATCAGTTTCCTCTCTCCCTCAATCATTACCTTCACCATTAGTGGGGAAATGCTAAACTGATTTTTTAAAATCAGTGTCTGGGTTCAACTTCAGCCTTCTCAGATGAGTTACTACTTCATATAGCATCATACGCAACATTACCAAAAGTATGTGGACACCTGCTGGTCGAACATCTCATTCCAAAATCATGGGCATTAATATGGAGTTGGTCCCCTTTTTAGACCTCGTTTTGTGCACGGAGGCGTTGTCATATTGAAACAGGAAAGGGCTTACCCCAAACTGTTGCCACAAAGTTGGAAGTACAGAATCATCTAAAAGTACATTGTATGCAGTAGCGTTAAGTAACTAAGGGGCCTAGCTTGAACCATGAAAAACAGCCCCAGACCATTATTCCTCCTCCACCAAACTTTACAGTTGGCACTATGCATTCGGGCAGGTAGCGTTCTCCTGGCATCTGCCAAACCCAGATTTGTCCGTCCGACTCCCAGATGGTGAAGCTTGCTCCAGAGTCCAATAGTGGCAAGCTTTACACCAATCCAGCCGACGCTTGGCATTTCTCATGGTGATCTTAGGCTTGTGCGTGGCTGCTCGGCCATGGAAACCTATTTCATGAAGCTCCCTAACAGTTCTTGTGCTGACGTTGCTTCCAGAGGCAGTTTGGAACTCTGATTTTTACGTACTACGCGCTTCAGCACTCGGTGGTCCCGTTCTGTGAGCTTGTGTGGCCCACCACTTCAGAGCTGAGCCGTTGTTGTGTTGCGCCTAGCACTTACAGTTGATCGGGGGGCAGCTCTAGCAGGGAAGAAATTGGACAAACTGACTTGTTGGTGGCATCCTATGACGGTGCCATGTTGAAACTCACTGAGCTCTTCAATAAGGTAATTCTACTGCCACTGTTTGTCTACGGAGATTGCATGGCTGTGTGCTTGATTGTATACACCTGTCAGCAACTGGTGTGGCTGAAGTAGCCAAATCCACTAATTTGAAGGGGTGTCCACATACTTTTGTATATATAGTGTATCTCTAGCTTGCTCCACAGTTTGTCCATATGAAAAAAGGAAAACTCTGTAGTCATCAAATTATAGACTTTCGTGGGTTGGTGGTGCGTTGTCGTCACTAAAAGTAATCCGTTATAAAGAAAATAAGGAAGATCTGCACCCATTCTCCAAACCTCCTCTCCAAACCCCCTTTCTCCAAACCCCCTTTCTCCAAACCCCCTTTCTCCAAACCCCCTTTCCAAACCCCCTTTCTCCAAACCTCCTCTCCAAACCCCCTTTCCAACCCCCCTTTCCAACCCCCCTTTCTCCAAACCCCCTTTCCAAACCCCCATTCTCCAAACCCCCTTTCCAAACCTCTTCTCCAACCCCCCTTTCCAAACCCCCTCTCCAAACCCCATTCTCCAAACCCCCTTTCCAAACCCTTTCTCCAAACCCCTTTCTCCAAACCCCCTCTCCAAACCCCATTCTCCAAACCCCTTTCTCCAAACCCCCTCTCCAAACCACTTCTTCAAACCCCCTCTCCAAACCCCCTCTCCAACCCCCATTCTCCAAACCCCTTTCTCCAAACCCCCTCTCCAAACCACTTCTTCAAACCCCCTTTCCAAACCCCCTCTCTAAACCCCTTTCTCCAAACCCCTTTCTCCAAACCCCCTCCCCAAACCCCCTCTCCAAACCCCATTCTCCAAACCCCTTTCTCCAAACCCCCTTTCTCCAAACCCCCTCTCCAAACCACTTCTTCAAACCCCGTTCTCCAAACCCCTTTCTCCAAACCCCCTCTCCAAACCCCGTTCTCCAAACCCCCTCTCCAAACCCCCTCTCCAAACCCCCTCTCCAAACCTCCTCTCCAAACTTTAGTCATTGTGGTACTACCGTTCATTATGTTCAGCTCATGTTGCTATCAGTTAGTTGATTGTGTTGTTCCAGATCCACGGACTGGGATGTCCAACAGGACCAGTATCACAGCTACACTGGGACTGGTTATCCATGCTGCTGGTAGGTACTACACACACTACACACACACACACACACACACACACACACACACACTACACACTACACACTACACACACACAGCTACACTGGGACTGGTTATCCATGCTGCTGGTAGGTACTATACACACTACACACACACACACACACACACACACACACACACACACTACACACACACAGCTACACTGGGACTGGTTATCCATGCTGCTGGTAGGTACTATACACACTACTCATACACACTACACACACACTACTCATACACACTACACACACACTACACACACACACTACACACACACACTACACACACACAGCTACACTGGGACTGGTTATCCATGCTGCTGGTAGGTACTATACACACTACTCATACACACTACTCACACACTACACACACACACTACACACACACACTACACACACACACTACACACACACAGCTACACTGGGACTGGTTATCCATGCTGCTGGTAGGTACTATACACACTACTCATACACACTACACACACACTACACACACACACTACACACACACACTACACACACACAGCTACACTGGGACTGGTTATCCATGCTGCTGGTAGGTACTATACACACTACACACACACACACACACTACACACACACACTACACACACAGCTACACTGGGACTGGTTATCCATGCTGCTGGTAGGTACTATACACACTACACACACACACACACTACACACACACACTACACACACAGCTACACTGGGACTGGTTATCCATGCTGCTGGTAGGTACTATACACACTACTCATACACACTACACACACACTACTCATACACACTACTCATACACACTACACACACACACTACACACACACAGCTACACTGGGACTGGTTATCCATGCTGCTGGTAGGTACTATACACACTACTCATACACACTACTCATACACACTACACATACACACTACACACACTACACACACACACACACTACTCATACACACTACACACACACACACACACACTACTCATACACACTACACACACACAAACACACTACACACACAAACACACTACACACACACACACTACACACACACACACACTACACACACACACACACACACACACTACACACACTGCCACACTGGGACTGGTTATCCATGCTGCTGGTAGGTAATACACACACTACTCATACACACACACACACACACACACACACACACACACACACACACACACACACACACACACACACACACACTACACACACTGCCACACTGGGACTGGTTATCCATGCTGCTGGTAGGTACTATACACACTACTCATACACACTACACACACAGCTACACTGGGACTGGTTATCCATGCTGCTGGTAGGTACTATACACACTACTCATACACACTACACACACACACTACACACACACTACACACACACACACACACACTACACACACACTACACACACACACACACTACACACACACACACACTACACACACTACACACACACACTACTCATACACACTACTCATACACACTACACACACACTACTCATACACACTAAACACACACTACACACACACACACTACACACACACACACACTACACACACACACACACTACACACACACACACACACTACACACACACACACACACACACACACACTACACACACTACACACACACACTACTCATACACACTACACACACACTACACACACACACTACACACACTACACACACACACTACTCATACACACTACACACACAGCTACACTGGGACTGGTTATCCATGCTGCTGGTAGGTACTATACACACTACTCATACACACTACACACACACTACTCATACACACTACACACACACACACACACTACTCATACACACTATACACACACACACACACACTACACACACACACACACACACACACACACACACACACACACACACACACACACACACACACACACACACACACACACACAGCTACACTGGGACTGGTTATCCATGCTGCTGGTAGGTACTATACACACTACTCATACACACACACACACACACACCACACACACACACACACACACACACACACACACACACACACACACACGGTCTGGTCTGGTCTGGTCTGGTCTGGTCTGGTCTGCCTGTAGCTGACGGTGTGTCTGTCTGTCGGTATAGTGATCATTGTCTCTCTCCTCTGCCTGCCTGTATAGCTGCCAGGGTGTGTGTGTTGTAATAACATTGTTCCTTTCTCCCCAGCTGACGGTGTAGCGTTAGGTACAGCCGTGGCTTCCTCCCAGGTCACAGTTCAAGTCGTGGTGTTCCTGGCTGTTATTCTGCACAAGGTGAGAGTCAGATCTACTATGGAGGTAATATCACAAGCAATTCAGGACATCGGGACATCAGGACAAACCAATCAATGGTTGATTGTTCTTGCAAACTCCTTAAGCCCTCTCTCAATTCAATGTACTTGAATTGATTTAATTCTCCCTCCCTCCCTCCCTCCCTCCCTCCCTCCCTCCCTCCCTCCCTCCCTCCCTCCCTCCCTCCCTCAATTCAATTCAAGGGGCTTTATTGTCATGGGAAACATGTGTTAGCATTGCCAAAGCAAGTGAGGTAGATAATATACAAAAGTGAAATAAACAATACAAATTAACAGTAAACATTACACATACAGAAGTTTCAAAACAATAAAGACATTACAAATGTCCTTTTCTCGTGGCAACAGGTCACAAATCTTGCTGCTGTTTCTCTTTCCCTCCCTCTCGCTCTCTCTCTCTCTCTCTCTCTCTCTCTCTCTCTCTCTCTCCTCTCCCCCTCTCTCTCTCTCTCCCCCTCTCTCTCTCTCTCCTTCCCACCTCCTTCCTCTCTCTCTCTCTCCTTCCCACCTCCTTCCTCTCTCTCCCTCTCTCCCTCTCTCCCTCTCTCCCTCTTTCTCTCTCTCCCTCTCACCCTCTCACTCCTTCTCTTCCTACTTCCTCTCTCTCTCTCTCTCTCTCTCTCCTTCCCACCTCCTTCCTCTCCCTCTCTCCCTCTTTATCTCTCTCCCTTTCTCCCTCTCACTCCTTCTCTCCCTCCTTCCCACCTCCTTCCTCTCTCTCTCTCTCTCTCCTTCCCACCTCCTTCCTCTTTCTCTCTCTCCCTTTCTCCCTCTCACTCCTTCTCTCCCTCCTTCCCACCTCCTTCCTCTGTCTCTCTCTCTCTCTCTCTCTCAGGCTCCTACAGCGTTTGGTCTGGTCACCTTTCTGATGCAGGCAGGTGTAGAGAAGAAGCAGATTCAGAAGCATCTCTTGGTGTTCTCTGCTGCAGCACCAGTACTCTCCATCAGTACATACTTTATCCTGAACGCGGTGAGAAGAAGCAACAGACTGCTGTTTAGTGGCGTAGAACAACGTGCTTTCATAATGAGGAGAAAGGTGGTTTATCTAACGGGAACCTTTTCTATGAAACTAGTAAATGATTGGAGATTGCTAGAGGCGGGAACTCAGCCTGGTTCTGGAAATGCATGTATGCTGTTTTGCCAACTGCTGACCATAGTAGTTGGTGAGACGGCAATAACATCTCTGGGACCAGGCTAGAGGGAACTACTTCCAACAGTGAAAATGATTTGATAACGTTGATATGACGTCAGCGTGCTGTGTGTTACTCCCTCCTACTGCAGGGTGGTGGTTCGCCCCAGAACCGTCTGAGTGCTGTGTGTTTCTCCCTCCTACTGCAGTGTGGTGGTTCGCCCCAGAACCGTCTGAGTGCTGTGTGTTACTCCCTCCTACTGCAGGGTGGTGGTTCGCCCCAGAACCGTCTGAGTGCTGTGTGTTTCTCCCTCCTACTGCAGGGTGGTGGTTCGCCACAGAACCGTCTGAGTGCTGTGTGTTTCTCCCTCCTACTGCAGGGTGGTGGTTCGCCCCAGAACCGTCTGAGTGCTGTGTGTTTCTCCCTCCTACTGCAGAGTGGTGGTTCGCCCTAGAACCGTCTGAGTGCTGTGTGTTACTCCCTCCTACTGCAGGGTGGTGGTTCGCCCTAGAACCGTCTGAGTGCTGTGTGTTACTCCCTCCTACTGCAGGGTGGTGGTTCGCCCTAGAACCGTCTGAGTGCTGTGTGTTTCTCCCTCCTACTGCAGAGTGGTGGTTCGCCCCAGAACCGTCTGAGTGCTGTGTGTTACTCCCTCCTACTGCAGGGTGGTGGTTCGCCCTAGAACCGTCTGAGTGCTGTGTGTTTCTCCCTCCTACTGCAGGGTGGTGGTTCGCCCCAGAACCGTCTGAGTGCTGTGTGTTACTCCCTCCTACTGCAGGGTGGTGGTTCGCCCCAGAACCGTCTGAGTGCTGTGTGTTTCTCCCTCCTACTGCAGGGTGGTGGTTCGCCACAGAACCGTCTGAGTGCTGTGTGTTTCTCCCTCCTACTGCAGGGTGGTGGTTCGCCCCAGAACCGTCTGAGTGCTGTGTGTTTCTCCCTCCTACTGCAGAGTGGTGGTTCGCCCCAGAACCGTCTGAGTGCTGTGTGTTACTCCCTCCTACTGCAGGGTGGTGGTTCGCCCTAGAACCGTCTGAGTGCTGTGTGTTTCTCCCTCCTACTGCAGAGTGGTGGTTCGCCCCAGAACCGTCTGAGTGCTGTGTGTTACTCCCTCCTACTGCAGGGTGGTGGTTCGCCCCAGAACCGTCTGAGTGCTGTGTGTTTCTCCCTCCTACTGCAGGGTGGTGGTTCGCCCCAGAACCGTCTGAGTGCTGTGTGTTTCTCCCTCCTACTGCAGGGTGGTGGTTCGCCCCAGAACCGTCTGAGTGCTGTGTGTTTCTCCCTCCTACTGCAGAGTGGTGGTTCGCCCCAGAACCGTCTGAGTGCTGTGTGTTACTCCCTCCTACTGCAGGGTGGTGGTTCGCCCTAGAACCGTCTGAGTGCTGTGTGTTTCTCCCTCCTACTGCAGAGTGGTGGTTCGCCCCAGAACCGTCTGAGTGCTGTGTGTTACTCCCTCCTACTGCAGGGTGGTGGTTCGCCCCAGAACCGTCTGAGTGCTGTGTGTTTCTCCCTCCTACTGCAGGGTGGTGGTTCGCCCCAGAACCGTCTGAGTGCTGTGTGTTTCTCCCTCCTACTGCAGGGTGGTGGTTCGCCCCAGAACCGTCTGAGTGCTGTGTGTTTCTCCCTCCTACTGCAGAGTGGTGTTTCGCCCCAGAACCGTCTGAGTGCTGTGTGTTTCTCCCTCCTACTGCAGGGTGGTGGTTCGCCCCAGAACCGTCTGAGTGCTGTGTGTTTCTCCCTCCTACTGCAGGGTGGTGGTTCGCCCCAGAACCGTCTGAGTGCTGTGTGTTTCTCCCTCCTACTGCAGAGTGGTGGTTCGCCCCAGAACCGTCTGAGTGCTGTGTGTTTCTCCCTCCTACTGCAGGGTGGTGGTTCGTCCCAGAACCGTCTGAGTGCTGTGTGTTACTCCCTCCTACTGCAGGGTGGTGGTTCGCCCCAGAACCGTCTGAGTGCTGTGTGTTACTCCCTCCTACTGCAGGGTGGTGGTTCGCCCCAGAACCGTCTGAGTGCTGTGTGTTTCTCCCTCCTACTGCAGAGTGGTGGTTCGCCCCAGAACCGTCTGAGTGCTGTGTGTTTCTCCCTCCTACTGCAGTGTGGTGGTTCGCCCTAGAACCGTCTGAGTGCTGTGTGTTTCTCCCTCCTACTGCAGGGTGGTGGTTCGCCCCAGAACCGTCTGAGTGCTGTGTGTTTCTCCCTCCTACTGCAGAGTGGTGGTTCGCCCCAGAACCGTCTGAGTGCTGTGTGTTTCTCCCTCCTACTGCAGGGTGGTGGTTCGTCCCAGAACCGTCTGAGTGCTGTGTGTTTCTCCCTCCTACTGCAGAGTGGTGGTTCGCCCCAGAACCGTCTGAGTGCTGTGTGTTTCTCCCTCCTACTGCAGTGTGGTGGTTCGCCCCAGAACCGTCTGAGTGCTGTGTGTTTCTCCCTCCTACTGCAGAGTGGTGGTTCGCCCTAGAACCGTCTGAGTGCTGTGTGTTTCTCCCTCCTACTGCAGGGTGGTGGTTCGCCCCAGAACCGTCTGAGTGCTGTGTGTTTCTCCCTCCTACTGCAGGGTGGTGGTTCGCCCCAGAACCGTCTGAGTGCTGTGTGTTACTCCCTCCTACTGCAGAGTGGTGGTTCGCCCCAGAACCGTCTGAGTGCTGTGTGTTTCTCCCTCCTACTGCAGAGTGGTGTTTCGCCCCAGAACCGTCTGAGTGCTGTGTGTTTCTCCCTCCTACTGCAGGGTGGTGGTTCGCCCCAGAACCGTCTGAGTGCTGTGTGTTTCTCCCTCCTACTGCAGAGTGGTGGTTCGCCCCAGAACCGTCTGAGTGCTGTGTGTTTCTCCCTCCTACTGCAGAGTGGTGGTTCGCCCCAGAACCGTCTGAGTGCTGTGTGTTTCTCCCTCCTACTGCAGAGTGGTGGTTCGCCCCAGAACCGTCTGAGTGCTGTGTGTTACTCCCTCCTACTGCAGTGTGGTGGTTCGCCCTAGAACCGTCTGAGTGCTGTGTGTTTCTCCCTCCTACTGCAGAGTGGTGGTTCGCCCCAGAACCGTCTGAGTGCTGTGTGTTTCTCCCTCCTACTGCAGGGTGGTGGTTCGTCCCAGAACCGTCTGAGTGCTGTGTGTTACTCCCTCCTACTGCAGAGTGGTGGTTCGCCCCAGAACCGTCTGAGTGCTGTGTGTTTCTCCCTCCTACTGCAGTGTGGTGGTTCGCCCCAGAACCGTCTGAGTGCTGTGTGTTTCTCCCTCCTACTGCAGTGTGGTGGTTCGCCCCAGAACCGTCTGAGTGCTGTGTGTTTCTCCCTCCTACTGCAGTGTGGTGGTTCGCCCCAGAACCGTCTGAGTGCTACAGGTGTTGGGATGCTCTTCTCCGCCGGGACGTTCCTCTACGTAGCTACGGTCCATGTACTACCAGAGATCAGCTCCAGGGGGCAGCAGAGCTCTCCCCACATCCACGGGACTGGGAGCGGGCAGCTGGAGGTCCTGGAGAGCCTCACGCTGATACTAGGAGCAGGACTACCTGTGTTACTGGCCCTGGGACTACGTGATGACTAGTCTTGTGAATCGACGCTATTGATAGTGAACATTGAGAATTAATGTGAAGGAAGCCTGGAAATCAAGTCTATAACTAAGACCGACTAGTTAACGCAAAGAAGACAACCCACAACATGTTACCAAACATTCATTTACACTGGAGTACACCTCAACTCTTACATAGCTGGAGATCAATTGGGGGTGTTTCTGTGTGTGATGCAGTACGTGTCAGTGTCTTTTTCTGAGAGGTCATAAGGACATGGGCTTTGAGCAAGCCAACAAAGGTAGGAATAGTGTGTGTGTGTGTGTGTGTGTGTGTGTCATGTAAAAGAGTGGGATCAAAGAGAGAGAGGGCAGTGTGTGTGTGTGTGTGTGTGTGTGTGTGTGTGTGTGTGTGTGTGCGCGACTCTGGTTTATAGAGCTTTTGTAATAGTTTGTCTTATCCGATCTCAGTGGGACATTCTTTTGAGCTAAACTTTTGAAGTTGTCTGAAAAGAACAAGACCATTTTTAGTAAGTGGACCCGTTTTCAAAATAACCCCGGTTTCCTGATGTCCTTTGTACCTCTACTGAACAAACAAAACATTTGTTTATTTATTTAGGTTAGCTAAAAAAAAAAGTCCCCAAAACCAGATTTGAATCAAATGGATAACATTTCGTCTTTTGTAATTTCTGAGAAATGTTTTGGCTGGGTTGTGTAAGGTACTGAGGTATTCAGGGAAGGTTGTGAAAAACTAAAAAAAAAAAAAACACTTTATCAGAATTTAAATGGTTGTCATAACGACGTGGCCTAAATAAACCACAATATAGTGATGATTTATTGATTTTATATTGGATGTGATCAAGATATGTCTTTATAGACAAGGAGAGATCTTAAATACATTTCTACATGGTGTACTATAGCCAGGACAATGTTGTCTGGTTACCAGTCTGTTTAGATATCGTAACACTTCCTGGCAATCTGTGTCAAATGCTAAACATCTTTATAACACAGAGTACCCTAAGTGGAATATTATCCAAACAGATTGGTCCCCAGGCTAAGGACAATAGGCTGTATTTTTAATGAATACTTTATCATAACAATCATAGATTTAAAAACAAAAAATGTTTTTTTAAAGTACATGACTTGTAAATTGCTGATTAATAAAGTTAGATTGTATTGAATGTGTAGTTTCTATCCTAATGTCAGATGTTGCTGTCACCTACAACTGCTACTGTCAGCTTGTAATGTCTCAGGACGTCAGGGACAATACAACATCAGTACTATATCAGTACTGTTACAGAGGTTCTATACTAATAGGTCAACATCAGTACTATATCAGTACTATTATAGAGGTTCTATACTAATAGGTCAACATCAGTACTATATCAGTACTGTTATAGAGGTTCTATACTAATAGGTCAACATCAGTACTATATCAGTACTGTTACAGAGGTTCTATACTAATAGGTCAACATCAGTACTATATCAGTACTGTTATAGAGGTTCTAAACTAATAGGTCAACATCAGTACTATATCAGTACTGTTACAGAGGTTCTATACTAATAGGTCAACATCAGTACTATATCAGTACTGTTATAGAGGTTCTATACTAATAGGTCAACATCAGTACTATATCAGTACTGTTGGAGGTTCTATACTAATAGGTCAACATCAGTACTATATCAGTACTGTTACAGAGGTTCTATACTAATAGGTCAACATCAGTACTATATCAGTACTGTTATAGAGGTTCTATACTAATAGGTCAACATCAGTACTATATCAGTACTGTTGGAGGTTCTATACTAATAGGTCAACATCAGTACTATATCAGTACTGTTACAGAGGTTCTATACTAATAGGTCAACATCAGTGCTATATCAGTACTGTTATAGAGGTTCTATACTAATAGGTCAACATCAGTACTATATCAGTACTGTTACAGAGGTTCTATACTAATAGGTCAACAACAGTACTATATAAGTACTGTTACAGAGGTTCTATACTAATAGGTCAACAACAGTACTATATCAGTACTGTTACAGAGGTTCTATACTAATAGGTCAACATCAGTACTATATCAGTACTGTTAGAGGTTATATACTAATAGGTCAACATCAGTACTATATCAGTACTGTTACAGAGGTTCTATACTAATAGGTCAACATCAGTACTATATCAGTACTGTTGGAGGTTCTATACTAATAGGTCAACATCAGTACTATATCAGTACTGTTACAGAGGTTCTATACTAATAGGTCAACATCAGTACTATATCAGTACTGTTACAGAGGTTCTATACTAATAGGTCAACATCAGTACTATATCAGTACTGTTACAGAGGTTCTATACTAATAGGTCAACATCAGTACTATATCAGTACTGTTACATAGGTTCTATACTAATAGGTCAACATCAATACTATATCAGTACTGTTGGAGGTTCTATACTAATAGGTCAACATCAGTACTATATCAGTACTGTTACAGAGGTTCTATACTAATAGGTCAACATCAGTACTATATCAGTACTGTTACAGAGGTTCTATACTAATAGGTCAACATCAGTACTATATCAGTACTGTTACAGAGGTTCTATACTAATAGGTCAACATCAGTACTATATCAGTACTGTTACAGATTTTCTATACTAATAGGTCAACAACAGTACTATATCAGTACTGTTACAGAGGTTCTAAACTAATAGGTCAACATCAGTACTATATCAGTACTGTTACAGAGGTTCTATACTAATAGGTCAACATCAGTACTATATCAGTACTGTTACAGAGGTTCTATACTAATAGGTCAACATCAGTACTATATCAGTACTGTTACAGAGGTTCTATACTAATAGGTCAACATCAGTACTATATCAGTACTGTTATAGAGGTTCTATACTAATAGGTACATCAGTACTATATCAGTACTGTTACAGAGGTTCTATACTAATAGGTACATCAGTACTATACTATAACAGGACAGTAAAGGTTCTATACTAATAGGTCAACAACACCGGTACTATATCAGTACTGTTACGAAGAGGTTCTATACTAATAGGTACATCAGTACTATACTATAACAGGACAGTAAAGGCTCTATACTAATAGGTACATCAGTACTATACTATAACGGGACAGTAAAGGTTCTACATCAGTACTATACTATAACAGGACAGTAAAGGTTCTACACTAATAGGTACGTCAGCACTATACTATAACAGGACAGTAAAGGTTCTATACTAATAGGTACATCAGTACTATACTATAACAGGACAGTAAAGGTTCTATACTAATAGGTACATCAGTACTATACTATAACAGAACAGTAAAGGTTCTATACTAATAGGTACATCAGTACTACACTAATAGGTACATCAGTACTACACTAATAGGTACATCAGTACTATATAACAGGACAGTAAAGGTTCTATACTAATAGGTACATCAGTACTACATTATAACAGGACAGTAAAGGTTCTATACTAATAGGTCCATCAGTACTACACTAATAGGTACATCAGTACTATACTATAACAGGACAGTAAAGGTTCTATACTAATAGGTACATCAGTACTACACTAATAGGTACATCAGTACTATACTATAACAAGACAGTAAAGGTTCTATACTAATAGGTACATCAGTACTACACTAATAGGTACATCAGTACTACACTAATAGGTACATCAGTACTATATAACAGGACAGTAAAGGTTCTATACTAATAGGTACATCAGTACTACATTATAACAGGACAGTAAAGGTTCTATACTAATAGGTCCATCAGTACTACACTAATAGGTACATCAGTACTATACTATAACAGGACAGTAAAGGTTCTATACTAATAGGTACATCAGTACTACACTAATAGGTACATCAGTACTATTCTATAACAGGACAGTAAAGGTTCTATACTAATAGGTACATCAGTACTACACTAATAGGTACATCAGTACTACACTAATAGGTACATCAGTACTATATAACAGGACAGTAAAGGTTCTATACTAATAGGTACATCAGTACTACATTATAACAGGACAGTAAAGGTTCTATACTAATAGGTCCATCAGTACTACACTAATAGGTACATCAGTACTATACTATAACAGGACAGTAAAGGTTCTATACTAATAGGTACATCAGTACTACACTAATAGGTACATCAGTACTACACTAATAGGTACATCAGTACTATATAACAGGACAGTAAAGGTTCTATACTAATAGGTACATCAGTACTACATTATAACAGGACAGTAAAGGTTCTATACTAATAGGTCCATCAGTACTACACTAATAGGTACATCAGTACTATACTGTAACAGGACAGTAAAGGTTCTATACTAATAGGTACATCAGTACTATACTATAACAGGACAGTAAAGGTTCTATACTAATAGTTACATCAGCACTACACTAATAGGTACATCAGTACTATATAACAGGACAGTAAAGGTTCTATACTAATAGGTACATCAGTACTATACTAATAGGTACGTCAGTACTATACTATAACAGGACAGCAAAGGTTCTACATCAGTACTATACTATAACAGGACAGTAAAGGTTCTACATCAGTACTATACTATAACAGGACAGTAAAGGTTCTACATCAGTACTATACTATAACAGGACAGCCATTGTTACATTCACTAAGTAAAGCTTTATTAAAGATGTAACTAAATATAATAATATCATTATTGAATATAATAATGTCCTGAGAAACTTTATCATTCCTTTAACAATGTATCTGTAAAAAGCACTACATTTGTTTTGTCACTTTAATAAATACTAAATATTTTATCATCTGAAAAATGATCTGCTACAAAAATATCACATTCAAACTACAGTGTAGATCCAGTACACATCTCAAACTACAGTATAAATACAGTAGACATCTCAAAATACAGTATATATCCAGTACACATCTCAAACTACAGTATATATCCAGTACACATCTCAAAATACAGTATATATCCAGTACACATCTCAAAATACAGTATATATCCAGTACACATCTCAAAATACAGTATATATCCAGTACACATCTCAAAATACAGTATATATCCAGTACACATCTCAAAATACAGTATATATCCAGTACACATCTCAAAATACAGTATATATCCAGTACACATCTCAAAATACAGTATAAATACAGTAGACATCTCAAACTACAGTATATATCCAGTACATATTTCAGACTACAGTATAAATACAGTACATATCTCAAACTATAGTATAAATACAGTACACATCTCAAACTATAGCATAAATACAGTAGATATTTCAAACTACATTATTTCCTCTACCATAAATATTTCTAGAGACATTAATTCAATGAAGTGCCAAGTGCTAGAGACTGTAGCTTTAATGTGTGTAGTCAAATCAAGTTCCAGTCTACATTCAAGAGAAGATTGTCCTAAAGTCAAATTGATGATCTCAATAGTTACCTCAACTAATCTGAAACTAATTCGTCCCTCACACAATCAATCCAAACATTTTGTCTGAAGAGGAATATTTGAAAAGATGGTTTATTGTATCACATATTTACTTTAGTCACTAAAGCAATAAGAATGACAAGAGTTACAGGTAATAACCAAGCATTAATGTAGCAAAACAGCCTAGTTCGTTTACCATCTTTGTTTTCCGCACTGTGCCTTTTGTACTCAGGTTTGAGTTAACAATACATCTGACTGTGTACAGTATACATGTTTGGTACGTGATGGTGCGTCGTAGTTTGGACACATCTCACGTTCACACTGCACTTTGCCCTGGGCCAAGAGAGCTTTTACCCTGGGGATAAGAGACTGTTCTCACTGCACTTTGCCCTGGGCCAAGAGAGCTTTTACCCTGGGGATAAGAGACTGTTCTCACTGCACTTTGCCCTGGGCCAAGAGAGCTTTTACCCTGGGGATAAGAGACTGTTCACACTGCACTTTGCCCTGGGCCAAGAGAGCTTTTACCCTGGGGATAAGAGACTGTTCACACTGCACTTTGCCCTGGGCCAAGAGAGCTTTTACCCTGGGGATAAGAGACTGTTCACACTGCACTTTGCCCTGGACCAAGAGAGCTTTTACCCTCGGGATAAGAGACTATTCACACGTGCACATTCTGAAGGGGGATGGCACAACCTTAGCCCAGGGCTGGCAGGCCCTGCTCTGAAGCAATGTTCGCAATGACGCTCTGGGGCTAGCCAATCACAATTCATTGTCGCCTACTTTTGAATATTCTTCTCCAGAAAAGTGACCGTTGGTTTCAGTAGCCCTACTTTCATGAACACAGTATAAGCTAGCCCAGGGACAGTCTAAGCCTGGGGCTAAGGACAATGCTGTGTGAAAAGGACATTGTTTGTGTGTAGTAGCTTGTAAGTAGCCTCTTAGTATGTAGTAGTTTGTAATATACATCTCTTAGTGTGTAGTAGCTTGTAATAGATACAGTTGCAGTCGGAGGTTTACATACACCTTAGCGAAATACATTTAAACTCCGTTTTTCACAATTCCTTACATTTAATCCTAGTAAAAATTCCCTGTCTTAGGTCAGTTAGGATCACCACTTTATTTTAAGAATGTGAAATGTCAGATTAATAGTAGAGAGAATGATTTATTTCAGCTTGTATTTCTTTCATCACATTCCCAGTGGGTCAGAAGTTAACATGCACTCAATTAGTATTTGGTAGCATTGCCTTTAAATTCTTTAAATTGGGTCAAACTTATCGGGTAGCCTTCCACAAGCTTCCCACAATAAGTTGGGTAAATTTTGGCCCATTCCTCCTGACAGAGCTGGTTTAACTGAGTCAGGTTTGTAGGGCTTCTTGCTCGCACACGCTTTTTCAGTTCTGCCCACACATTTTCTATAGGATTGAGTTGTGATGGCCACTCCAATACCTTGACTTTTTTATCCTTTAGCCATTTTTACACAACTTTGGAAGTATGCTTTGGGTAATTGTCCATTTGGAAGACCCATTTGTGACCAAGCTTTAACTTCCTGACTGATGTCTTGAGATGTTGCTTCAATATATTCACATAATTTTAATTCCTCATGATGCAATCTATTTTGTGTAGTGCACCAGTCCCTCCTGCAGCAAAGCACCCCCACAACATGATGCTGCCACCCCCGTGCTTCACGGTTGGGATGGTATTCTTCGGCTTGCAAGCCTCCCCCTTTTTCCTCCAAACATAACGATGGTCATTATGACCAAACAGTTCTATTTTGTTTCATCAGACCAGATGACATTTCTCCAAAAAGTACGTTCTTTTTCCCCATGTGCAGTTGCAAATTGTAGCCTGGCTTTTTTAATGGCGGTTTTGGAGCAGTGTCTTCTTCCTTGCTGAGCGGCCTTTCAGGTAATGTCGATATAGGACTCGTTTTACTATGGATAGAGATACTTTTGTACCTGTTTCCTCCAGCATCTTCACAAGGTCATTTGCTGCTGTTCTGGGATTTATTTGCACTTTTCACACCAAAGTATATCTCTAGGAGACAGAATGTGTCTCTTTCCTGAGCGGTATGACGGCTGCGTGGTCCCATGGTGTTTATACTTGCGTACTATTGTTTGTACAGATGAATGAGACTTTTTCTGAGGTCTTGGCTGATTTCATTTGATTTTCCCATGATGTCAAGCAAAGTGGCACTGAGTTTGAAGGTTGGCCTTGAAATACATCCACAGGTACACCTCCAATTGATTCAAATGATGACAATTAGCCTATCAGAAGCTTCCATAGCCATGACATATTTGTCTGGAATTTTCCAAGCTGTTTTAAAGCACAGTTAACTTAGTGTATGTAAACTTCTGACCCACTGGAATTGTGACACAGTAAATTAATCTGTCTGTAAACAATTGTTGGAAAAATTACTTGTGTCATGCACAAAGTAGATGTCCTAACCGACTTGCCAAAACTATAGTTTGTTAACAAGACATTTGTGGAACGAGTTTTAATGACTCCAACCTGAGTGGTTGTAAACTTCCAAATTCAAATGTATGTTTGGAGTCTTGCATCTGTAGTTATCTGCTGTGGTGATGACAGTAATACCCAGGATGTAGAACACAGTAATACCCAGGAAATAGAAAAGTTATCTAGCTGCTGTGGTGATGACAGTAATACCCAGGATGTAGAACACAGTAATACCCAGGATATAGAACAGTTATCTAGCTGCTGTGGTGATGACAGTAATACCCAGGATGTCGAACACAGTAATACCCAGGATATAGAACAGTTATCTAGCTGCTGTGGTGATGGCAGTAATACCCAGGATGTAGAACACAGTAATACCCAGGATGTAGAACAGTTATCTAGCTGCTGTGGTGATGACAGTAATACCCAGGATGTAGAACAGTTATCTAGCTGCTGTGGTGATGACAGTAATACCCAGGATGTAGAACACAGTAATACCCAGGATGTAGAACAGTTATCTAGCTGCTGTGGTGATGACAGTAATACCCAGGATGTATAACACAGTAATACCCAGGATGTAGAACAGTTATCTAGCTGCTGTGGTGATGACAGTAATACCCAGGATGTAGAACACAGTAATACCCAGGATATAGAACAGTTATCTAGCTGCTGTGGTGATGACAGTAATACCCAGGATGTAGAACACAGTAATACCCAGGATATAGAACAGTTATCTAGCTGCTGTGGTGATGGCAGTAATACCCAGGATGTAGAACACAGTAATACCCAGGATGTAGAACAGTTATCTAGCTGCTGTGGTGATGACAGTAATACCCAGGATGTAGAACAGTTATCTAGCTGCTGTGGTGATGACAGTAATACCCAGGATGTAGAACACAGTAATACCCAGGATGTAGAACAGTTATCTAGCTGCTGTGGTGATGACAGTAATACCCAGGATGTATAACACAGTAATACCCAGGATGTAGAACAGTTATCTAGCTGCTGTGGTGATGACAGTAATACCCAGGATGTAGAACACAGTAATACCCAGGATGTAGAACAGTTATCTAGCTGCTGTGGTGATGACAGTAATACCCAGGATGTAGAACACAGTAATACCCAGGATGTAGAACAGTTATCTAGCTGCTGTGGTGATGACAGTAATACCCAGGATGTAGAACACAGTAATACCCAGGATGTAGAACACAGTTGTCTAGCTGCTGTGGTGATGACAGTAATACCCAGGATGTAGATCACAGTAATACCCAGGATGTAGAACACAGTTATCTAGCTGCTGTGGTGATGACAGTAATACCCAGGATGTAGAACAGTTATCTAGCTGCTGTGGTGATGGCAGTAATACCCAGGATGTAGAACACAGTAATACCCAGGATGTAGAACACAGTTGTCTAGCTGCTGTGGTGATGACAGTAATACCCAGGATGTAGAACACAGTAATACCCAGGATGTAGAACACAGTTATCTAGCTGCTGTGGTGATGACAGTAATACCCAGGATGTAGAACAGTTATCTAGCTGCTGTGGTGGTGGCAGTAATACCCAGGATGTAGAACACAGTAATACCCAGGATGTAGAACAGTTATCTAGCTGCTGTGGTGGTGGCAGTAATACCCAGGATGTAGAACACAGTAATACCCAGGATGTAGAACACAGTTATCTAGCTGCTGTGGTGATGACAGTAATACTGGAGGTGGTGCTGGGTAAACCCCAGGATGTATAACATCAGGATATAGAGGTAGTATTGTGTCAGGTCTTACTGATTCAGAATCGCCAATGTCCCCCTTTTCTGAGAACACGGAGACACCAACAGAAGGTTGGTTGAACATCACAAAGCAGCCAGTCTGTGAAGAAACAAGACATGTTCTCATGCTGTTTTGACCATCAGGGATTCAACAGTCAATGCTTTCACAATGCTTTCAGGTCGCAATTGTAAATGAGAACTTGTTCTCAACTTGCCTACCTGGTTAAATAAAGGTGAAATAAATAAAATAATTAAAAAATAAAATAGGTTTTTATTTACATCAGGTACTTTTTTCATATAGTATATGAACTGTTCAGACTTGTTGTCAGTGACAACCCTGATTAGAAGCACCTGCTGCTCATCTGTAGTTCTTCAAAAAGGCTGTTTTGAATTAAAGTAAATTGTACCTACACAGTGAAAGCCGTAAACCCGGAAACATCTGTGTACACTGACGCAGTAAAAAAACATTTTAAAAATGAAGCGAAACCCATTTACGCCTCTTTTTGTCTTTCTACATGACCAAAAAGGGTACTAATTTGGACTTCAAAGACCCTGTTTATCATGAACAATGTCTGGATGAACTAAATAACAGGAACAGATAGAACATTGTAGTATAAACAACGACCTAAATAAATAAGTCCTTTCACATTTATTACAGCATTTATTGGGTTAAAAGTATGGTATTTGGGCAAAATATTACGACGTTATGTTGACTTGACATTCCATGTGAGATGTGCATCTAATGACTGTTATTAAAATACCAGCCTCCATGTGGGTTCAATCCCTTTCGTAGGTAAAATGGAGCCCAAGCGTCATTCACAAGAGGTGAATGACCATACCTCTCCTCACTCTCCCTGCAGTTATCAAACATACTGTACATGCCACTGCTCAGTAAAACCACAAGATATCCTGTCCTTTTATCAATGTGGTCTAAATACACTTACAAAGGCTATTTGAAGATATTCAAAGTTAGATCCGGTAAAATGACCTCTTATCCTTAATTTATTATTACTTTTGACTGTGGCAAATCACCTCCCCAGTTAGTCTAGTATGTGTTTCGAACATTCATATTGGACTGTACGGCTTTACCTATAGAGTGTGCACCCATACAAACTGGGGTTATCACAGTGGTTTCAGAGTCCTGCAATAATAGCTATGACTCTAATATTTGTGTAAACTCTAAGTCGTGTTCTGTGGGTGTCACTGAGTAGGCCGAGATCCCATTTCATGGGTTCACATTCCATTGTTGGGCGGCAGGTAGCCTAGTCGTTAGAGGAGGTAGGTAGCCTAGTGGTTAGAGGAGGCAGGTAGCCTAGTGGTTAGAGGAGGCAGGTAGCCTAGTGTTTAGATGAGGCAGGTAGCCTAGTGGTTAGAGCGTTGGACTAGTAACTGAAAGGTTGCTAGATCGAATCCCTGAGCTGACAAGGTAAAAATCTGTTGTTCTGCCCCTGATCAAGGCAGTTAACCCGCTGGCTATATAAATAAATTTGATTTGTTCCCCGGGCGACGAAGACGTGGATGTCGACTATGTACGTGAAAGACATTTCAGTTGTGCAACTGACTAGGTTTCCTCCTTTCACATTGGTAAGGCTGGAGAGTGCAATAGTTTACTGGGGAGGTACTTTGTCAAAGTTCCGTAAACAAGAGCTATGATGCTAATATTTGTGCAAACTCTTTGGAATTGAAATCTATGGGTGACTGTTCAGAGTCCTTTCATGGGTGTTCACTCCATAGGTAAGGCCGGACAGTGTATACTGTATGCCACCAACGCAATTATGCAGTCTGATATATCCACAGTTTGTCAAATTAATGAATTACTGTATTTTATGTAACATTCCAACCATGTTTAGTATTATCTAGTCCAAATATGGCATTATTCCACTATTTTTACCAGTTTCAAATCGGGGACTTTTATTTTGAAGGCGAACAGCAACTTGCATTATTGTGTCAAGCTTCACAGTGGTTTCTTCACCTAATACGTTCGTTTCTGTCAGAAAAGCGGTTCGCTTTGAGGACTGTCAACAAGGCTCTCCTGTGAGTAGTTAGCGATGTGCATTATTAATATGAAATCGAATATATGAATTATGTGGCCAGAATTTATTTTTATTTGAAGGGACTTTGTCATTGCCATAACTTTTGTCTCTGCGCTAGCCAGCTCAGTAACGTTGACATCAAGTTAGCTAGAATGTGTAGTTAAAGAAAAACAACAACAATACTAAGTTCACTGTTTGCATTTGAATAATTGTGCAGACATCAAACCATTTTGTCGTGTTTTCCACCCATTGAAGTGGATCGGCGTCCCGTTCCAGCTATTTTTCCTAGTACCAGGAAGTAAACTGGTGTTGCTGTTATGGATACCAGGATTTCCTAGTGCTGATCGATTGACCGAAATATCGATCATTTACATTTTTTTATAAACAACTAATTGACCGTCATCGGTTCAATTATTTCAATTCCATTTATTTTTTTGTGTGTGTGAGCTCAATGCGCAGATTGCACAGCTCTGTAGAGGTAAATCTGATCCAGGTTGAACTGTGAGATGTAGTAGGGAGTTGCAGTTTCCAACAGGCCAATATTGTACATAGTTGTACATAGTACGCACTATTGGCACAGCGTCGTCCTGTAGGCCGTTATTGTCCTGTAGGCCGTTATTGTAAATAATATTGGTTTTAACTGACTTGCTTAGCTAAATAAAATACGGGTGAAAAGCGCGATCATAATGGGATATAAAGAGCAGCTGTTGCTTCCCAAGGCAAGGTATCTCCACCTGAAAATACATGATCTACAGTGCATTCAAAAGTATTTGGACCCCTTGACTTATCCACATTTTGTTACATTACAGACGTGTTAAAAATGGATTCAATTGTTCCCCCGTCATCAATAATGAGAAAGCAAAAACAGGTTTAGAAATTTCTGCTAATGTATTAAAAATACAACTGAAATATAACATTTATATAAGTATTCAGACCCTTTACTCAGTACTTTGTTGAAGTACCTTTGGCAGCGATTACAGCCTTGAGTCTTCTTCTATATGACGCTAATATTTGGGAGTCACCTCCCTGACCAAGGCCCTTCTCCCCAGATTGCTCAGTTTGGCCGGGCAGCCAGCTCTAGGAAGAGTCTTGGTGATTCTAAACTTCTTTCATTAATAATGATGGACGTCACTGTGTTCTTGGGGACCTTCAATGCTGCAGAAATGTTTTGGTACCTTTCCCCAGATCTGTCTCAACACAATCCTGTCTCTGAGCTCTACAATTCCTTCGACCTCATGGCTTGGTTGTTGCTCTGACATGCACTGCCATCTGTGGGACCTTATCTTCAAATAATATTCATAATAATTAATAATATAATAATAGAATAACATCTTCAAATAATATTTTTGCAGGAATCTCCTTGCGAATGATTTTGCCGAAGATTGTATCACCCCCGGGCTGGGCAACCTGAGCTTTTGCTGAGCTTTTGCAGGTGTGTGCACCTTTCCAAATCATGTCCAATCAATTGAATTTACCACAGGTGGACTCCAATCAAGTTGTAGAAACATCTCAAGGATGATTAATGGAAACAGGATGCACCTGAGCTCAATGTTGAGTCTCATAGCAAAGAGTCTGAAGCTATTTTTTTTTTAAAAAATTTTAAAACATTTGCAAACATTTCTCAAATCTGGTTTTCGCTTTGTCATTATTGGGTGTAGATTGATGAGGATTTTTATTTAATTGAATCCATTTTAGAATAAGGCTGTAATGTAACTAAATGTGGAAAAAGGGAAGGGGGTCTGAATACTTTTCCGAATGCGCTGTAAGCGATTGATAGTTTGGTTTTCAGCGGTCATTAAAAGTACGTCTTATTGACATTGAAGAACTACTAAAATAGAGATTTTGTCAGACAGCAGCAGCTGACTTGGAAGGAAATAATAAAGTCATCAAATAAAACTAATATTTGATTGAAGTGATGTGAATAACTGATGGTTAATGAGTGATCAGCAGTCATGAGCAGTCACTACCATCATGGGACTTGTATTAGTACTTTTATTCTGTGTTACAGCATTCAACCCACAGTGCATTTAATGTCCATTTAAAAAAAAATCATGGGCCTGTTATTCATTGTTTTATTCTGTTACAGCATTCAACCAACATAATGTACAATGTATTTAATGTTAAAAACAAAACAAAAATAAATAAATATATATATATATATATATATATATATATATATATATATATATATAAAATCGAAAACGAAAACTGTGATTTAAAAAATGAAATGTTATTATAGAACCGACCTCAAAAAACCCTAATCTCTAAACACTAGGATTTCCTTAAAGCAGTGGCAATTGAAATTAATGCTTGATACCTGACTGTCTCCCAACTTTCCCCACAACGCTCCAGCTTTGAAGAGGGGTGATAGCCAAAACCTAAAAGAATAGAGGAGAGAGGAATACCAAACAACTGCATACAATACCAAAACCCCCCATCCAAGATGAGGCGAACCAGCCGCGGAGGGGGCGAGACCGCTCCTCCCCGTCAGAACGGTGTGCCCGGGGGTAAAGGGGACGGCAGGGCAGCGGAGCGTGGGGATGCAGCAGCCGGCGGTGATGATGATGAGGCCGGGTGCAGCCCAGCAGACATGCAGGATGAGGACAATGATCCGGCGCGGAGGAGAGAGATCAGGAGCAAGTACAGGGACCTCATCAACTCTGTTCAACGTGAGTAGTGGATACGAGGCTCTGCTAAATGACTCAAATGTAAAGGCAATGGAATGGTAATGTAGAGGTAATGTAGTGGGAACTATTAAGATAATGGTAAGGTAATGTAATGTAATTTAAAGGTAATGTAGTGCGAACTGTTAAAATAATGTAACGTAATGTAACAGTAATTTAAAGGTAATGTGTGGGAACTGTTAAGATAATGTTAAGGTAATGCAGTGGGAACTGTTAAGATAATGTTAAGATTATGTAACAGTAATTTAAAGGCAATGTAGTGGGAACTGTTAAGATAATGTTAAGGTAATGCAGTGGGAACTGTTAAGATAATGTTAAGGTTATGTAACAGTAATGTTAAGGTAATGTAGTGGGAACTGTTAAGATAATGTTAAGGTTATGTAACAGTAATGTAAAGGTAATGTAGTGGGGACTGTTAAGATAATGTTAAGGTTATGTAACAGTAATGTAAAGGTAATGTAGTGGGAACTGTTAAGATAATTTTAAGGGTATGTAACAGTAATGTTAAAGGTAATGTGTGTGAACTGTTAAGATAATGTTAAGGTAATGCAGTGATAACTATTAAGATAATGTTAAGGTTATGTAACAGTAATTTAAAGATAATGTAGTGGGAACTGTTAAGATAATGTTAAGGTTATGTAACAGTAATGTAAAGGTAATGTAGTGGGAACTGTTAAGATAATGTTACGGTTATGTAACAGTAATGTAAAGGTAATGTAGTGGGAACTGTTAAGATAATGTTACGGTTATGTAACAGTAATGTACAGATAATGTAGTGGGAACTGTTAAGATAATGTTAAGGTTATGTAACAGTAATGTAAAGGTAATGTAGTGGGAACTGTCTGGGAATGGTGTCCATGGGCCATGAGTTCCCGATTCTCCAGTCTTTTCCCAAAGTGTTCACTTGTCTTGTATTCTTCCCGTTGTGGATGTAAAAGTATTGGATTGGTGTAAAAGCATTAGCTGGAGGGAATTACCCAAAACATGTACATCCGTGACGGGGCGTGTGCAAGTGCCAATTTCGAGAGAAGTGTGTTAAACCTCCCAGGTATCTGGACACCTGTCAAGGTAAAGGTCCGGTATGACCAAATTCACATAGAAATGTGAGTACAGGGACCTCATCAACTCGGTTCAACGTGAGTAGTGGATACGAGGGTCTGCTAAATGACTTAAATGTAAAGGCAATGAAATGGTAATGTAGAGGTAATGTAGTGGGAACTATTAAGATAATGGTAAGGTAATGTAATGTAATTTAAAGGTAATGTAGTGCGAACTGTTAAAATAATGTAACGTAATGTAACAGTAATTTAAAGGTAATGTGTGGGAACTGTTAAGATAATGTTAAGGTAATGCAGTGGGAACTGTTAAGATAATGTTAAGGTTATGTAACAGTCATTTAAAGGTAATGTAGTGGGAACTGTTAAGATAATGTTAAGGTAATGCAGTGGGAACTGTTAAGATAATGTTAAGGTTCTGTAACAGTAATGTTAAGGTAATGTAGGGGGAACTGTTAAGATAATGTTAAGGTTATGTAACAGTAATTTAAAGGTAATGTGTGGGAACTGTTAAGATAATGTTAAGGTAATGTAGTGGGACCTGGTAAGATAATGTTAAGGTAATGTAGTGGGAACTGTTAAGGTAATGTTAAGGTAATGTAACGGTAATGTTAAGGTAATATAACAGTAATGTTAAGGTAATGTAGTGGGAACTGTTAAGATAATGTTAAGGTAATGTAGTGGGAACTGTTAAGATAATGTTAAGGTTATTTAACAGTAATGTAAAGGTAATGTAGTGGGAACTGTTAAGATAATGTTAAGGTTATTTAACAGTAATGTAAAGGTAATGTAGTGGGAACTGTTAAGATAATGTTAAGGTTATGTAACAGTAATGTAAAGGTAATGTAGTGGGAACTGTTAAGATAATTTTAAGGTTATGTAACAGTAATGTTAAAGGTAATGTGTGTGAACTGTTAAGATAATGTTAAGGTAATGCAGTGAGAACTATTAAGATAATGTTAAGGTTATGTAACAGTAATTTAAAGGTAATGTAGTGGGAACTGTTAAGATAATGTTAAGGTTATGTAACAGTAATGTAAAGGTAATGTAGTGGGAACTGTTAAGATAATGTTAAGGTTATGTAACAGTAATGTAAAGATAATGTAGTGGGAACTGTTAAGATAATGTTAAGGTTATGTAACAGTAATGTAAAGGTAATGTAGTGGGAACTGTCTGGGAATGGTGTCCATGGGCCATGAGTTCCCGATTCTCCAGTCTTTTCCCAAAGTGTTCACTTGTCTTGTATTCTCCCCGTTGTGGATGTAAAAGTATTGGATTGGTGTAAAAGCATTAGCTGGAGGGAATTACCCAAAACATGTACATCCGTGACGGGGCGTGTGCAAGTGCCAATTTCGAGAGAAGTGTGTTAAACCTCCCAGGTATCTGGACACCTGTCAAGGTAAAGGTCCGGTATGACCAAATTCACATAGAAATGTGAGTTATAGATTGTCTAGCTTGTACACCTGTTGAAAATGAAATGACTTTCACAGTGGTTTAGATTGTATAATGATTCTCTACATTGCTTGTTTTGCCACAATGCTATTTATCCTGAACAAAAATATAAACGCAACATGTTAAGTGTAGGTTTCATGAGCTGAAATAAAATATGAAATAAAACATGTTGTGCATAAATTTGTTTCCATCCCTGTGAAAAGCATTTATCCTTTGCTAATATAATCCATCCACCTGACAGGTGTTGGCACATCAAGAAGCTGATTAAACAGCACGGCTCCCAAGTGGGTGGGCCTAAGCCCTCCCAGCCCCAACAGTGGCTGTGCCCCTGCCCAGTCATGTGAAATCCATAGATTAGGGTCTAGTTCATTTATTTCAATTGACTGATTTCCTCATATGAACTGTAACTCACTAGGCGGCTTCCACTCGGTTACGTAACCCTGAACCTTAGAGGCTGCTGCCCCATATACGTAGACTTCACTAGTCACTTTAATAATGGAACACTGGTCACTTTAATAATGTTTACATACTGCTTTTCTCATCTCATGTGTACATACTGTATTCTATCCTATTCTACTGTATCCTATTCTACTGTATTCTATTCTACTGTATTCTATTCTACTGTATCCTATTCTACTGTATTCTATTCTACTGTATTCTATTCTACTGTATTCTATTCTTGTTATGGTGAGTGAATGAGGACCCAAAAGCGAACTAACTTAAACAGAGCTTTTTTAATAACCAAACATAGGTAGGCTCAGATAGACCGGCAGATTCCGACAGGACAGGACAAGGTTACAGCAAACATGACGATAGTCTGGCTCAGGCATGAAACACAACAAACAAGAATCCGACAAGGACAGGAACAGAAACAGAGAGAGATATAGGGACCTAATCAGAGGGAAAAAGGGAACAGGTGGGAAACGGGGTGAATGGGTAGTCAGAGGAGACAAGGAACAGCTGGGGGAAAGCGGGGGAGAAAAGGTAACCTAACAACGACCAGCAGAGGGAGACAGGGTGAAGGGAAAGGACAGAGACAAGACACAACATGACAGTACATGACAATTCTACTGTATTATATTCTACTGTATTCTATTCTACTGTATTCTATTCTACTGTATCCTATTCTACTGTATATTTATATATTCCTTAATTCCATTCTTTTACTTTTAGATTTCTGTGTATTCTTGTGTATTGTTAGATATTACTGCACTGTTGGAGCTAGAAACACAAGCATTTAGTTAGATACTACTGCACTGTTGGAGCTAGAAACACAAGCATTAAGCTAGATAATACTGCACTGTTGGAGCTAGAAACACAAGCATTTAGTTAGATATTACTGCACTGTTGGAGCTAGGAACACAAGCATTTAGTTAGATACTACCTATCTGTTGGAGCTAGAAACACAAGCATTTACTACACCCGCAATAACATCTGTTAAACATGTGTATGGACCAATAACATTTGATTAGATTTGAACTCAGTAAAATCGTTGAAATTGTTGCGTTTTATATATATATATATTTTGGTTCAGTATATTTATTAGGCAAACGTGATAGAACCTCAGCAACGTGGACATTTATTTCAATGATTTGCCCCAGTTGTACCTTGATCTTTTACCTTCTCTGTTTTTCCCAGAGAACAGAGAGGACATGTTGAGTCCCACCAACAACAAACTGACAGACGTGTTGGAGGAGGCTAACAAACTGTTTGCAGAAGGTAGGATAGGATCTGTCAAATTCTTTGCATTGCATCCTTACCTTGAAATCATAGTCAGATAGGCAAAAGTAGGGGGGGGGTAGCTCTCACCAATCTAGTAATGTCTGAGTCAGTGACCATTCCAAGGAAGGAAGTCGTTTTAAAGTTGTTAATATCTCAATCTAATATCCTCACTCTTTTCTTTGTCTTCACCCTCATGTTTTGTCCTCTCTCAGTCCGTCAGGCCCGCGAAGCAGCTCTCGACGCTCAGCTCCTGGTGCTGGCTACAGACCTGGGGAAGGAGAAGGCCAGCCAGCTACACGCTGAGGGATCAGCCTTCGATCCCTCAGCCTTCGCCGAACACCTGGTAAGTAGGAGGGAGGATGGGACTGGGAGGAAGTGGAGGTAGAGGAGGAGAGGGAGATGGGGAAGGAGAAAGGGAAGGAGAGGGAGGTAGGGAAGGAGGAGGAGGGCAAGGAGAGAGAGGAGGGCAAGGAGAGAGAGGAGGGCAAGGAGAAGATTGTGGGAGGTGGTGAAGGCTAACGTTTATCAGATTGCTAACTCTTTATCCTTTGTGTTCTTATTGGTCCACCCAGTTGTCGTTCATGGGTTTGAATCGCCTGGAGGATGAAGATGAGGAGGAGGAGGGTGGTGGTGCGAGCGGTGGCTACCTCCCCCAGGACGCGTGGCAGAGGGTGGCTAATAGAGCTCAACGCTGCTTCAGGACTGCTCCCTCCTTCCACTACATGTGAGTAGAGGAGAGAAGAAGGAGGGCTAATAGTCAGCATGTTTGAGGGGATCAGTTGAATCGCTAATATTAAATAATGATATTTGGGAAGCAGGGTGATTTGTAACGTTCTAGATCAGGGATTCGGTACAGTCTGTTTGCAATGTAGTCCAACGCAGACTTCATCCACCTCACTTCATCCACCTCACTTCATCCACCTCACCAGACATCATCCTCCAACTCTTTGGGGGCAAAGGTGACCACTCACCAAATATGAGCAGAGAAAATGTTATACTGAACAAAAAATATAAACGCAACATGCAACAATTTCATTGATTTTACTTCATTACAGTTCAGGAAATCAGGAAATCTGTGAATTTAAATAAATAAATTAGGCCCTAATCTATGGATTTGGAAATACAGATAAGCATTTGTTGGTCACAGATACCTTAAAAAAAATGGGCCTCGGTATTTCTTCGCTGTATTTCTTTTGCATTCAAATTGCCATCTATAAAATACAATTGCGTTCGTTGTGCCTGCCCATACCATAACCCCACCGCCACAATGAGGCACTCTGTTCACAACGTTGACATCAGCAAACACCATAACCCCACCGCCACAATGGGGAACTCTGTTCACAACGTTGACATCAGCAAACACCATACCATAACCCCACCTCCACCATGGGGAACTCTGTTCACAACGTTGACATCAGTAAACACCATAACCCCACCACCACTCTGTTCACAACGTTGACATCAGCAAACACCATAACCCCACCTCCACCATGGGGAACTCTGTTCACAACGTTGACATCAGTAAACACCATAACCCCACCACCACTCTGTTCACAACGTTGACATCAGTAAACACCATAACCCCACCACCACCATGGGGCACCACCACCACTCTGTTCACAACATTGACATCAGTAAACACCATAACCCCACCACCACCATGGGGCACTCTGTTCACAACGTTGACATCAGCAAACCGCTCGCCCACATGACGCCATACAGTTGGACATAATTGCAAATTCTCTAAAACGATGTTGGAGGTGGCTTATGGTAGAGAAATGAACATTCAATTATCTGGCAACATCTCTATGGACATTCCTGCAGTCAGCATGCCAATTGCACGCCCCCTCAAAACTTGAGACATCTGTGGCATTGTGTTGTGTGACAAAACTGCACATTTTAGAGTGGCCTTTTGTAGTCCCCAGGACAAGGTGCACCTGTGTAATGATCATGCTGTTTAATCAGCTTCTTGATATGCCTCACCTGTCAGGTCGATGGATTATCTTGTCAAATGAGAAATGCTCACTAACAGGGATGTAAACAAATGTGCACAAAATTTTAGAGAAATCAGCTTTTTGTGCGCACGGAACATTTCTGGGATCTTTTATTTCAGCTCATGAAACATGGGACCAACACTTTACATGTTGCGTTCATATTTAGTTTAGTGCGTAAAAGTCTCTGACTGTCCCTGTGTGTCTCCACCAGGATGGGATCGTTCCTGGCTGAGTTGCCTCCGCCTCGCCAGAGGGTAGAGAGACAGAGGAAAGTTCCCGGGAGGGAGGCCAAGAGGATCATGCCCACTCAGGTCTCCGGCTTTAACACTGACCCCAACCTGACTGAACTGTAGGAGTCTCCCCCTTTTTCATGCTGTTATTTGACCCCAACCTGACTGAACTGTAGGAGTCTCCCCCTTTTTCATACTGTTATTTGACCCCAACCTGACTGAACTGTAGGAGTCTCCCCCTTTTTCATACTGTTATTTGACCTCAACCTGTATTGTCACATTGTGTTTTCAAGGTTCCAGGGAGAGAAATGAAGCTAGCCCGCTAGCCTGAGGCTAGTATCGTTCAGACCGTGCTAGTAGAACATGTCTCATAGCTCTGATCTTAGACCTGGGATCTACTAACCTGGCTGGCCAGTACACAAAATCCTTAAGTTCCAGCAATTCTAGTTGATGACCAGCCCAGCCCAGTACAGTTTGGCTTGGCTTGGCTTGGCTTGGCTCTCTGTTTTACATAAAGTTGCTCTGGGCTTTGATAAGGAGATCAGCCTGAATGTACAGTAACAGTCAAAGTTTTAGAACACCAACTCATTTCAGGGTTTTTCTTTATTTTTTAAAACAATTTTCTACATTGTAGAATAATAGTGAAGACATAAAACTATGAAATAACACATATGGAATCATGTAGTAACCAAAAAAAGTGTTAAACAAATTAAAATATATTTTATATTTGAGATTCTTTATTAAAGTAGCCAACCTTTGCCTTGATGACAGCTTTGCACACGCTTGGCATTCTCTCAACCTGGAATGTATTTCAATTAACAGGTGTGACTTGTTAAAGGTTCATTTGTGGAATTTCATTCCTTCTTAATGCGTTTGAGCCAATCAGTTGTGTTGTGACAAGGTAGGGGTGGTATACAGAAGATAGCCCTATTTTGTAAAAGACCAAGTCCATATTACGGCAAGAACAGCTCAAATAAGCAAAGAGAAACAACAGTCCATCATTACTTTAAGACTTGAAGGTCAGTCAATACGGAACAGTCCAAGAACGTTTCTTCAAGTGCAGTCGCAGAAACCATCAAGCGCTACGATGAAACGGGCTCTCATGAGGACCGCCACAAGAAAGGAAGCCCCTGAGTTACCTCTGCTGCAGAGGATAAGTTCATTACAGTTAACTGCACCTCAGATTGGGGGGAAAGAGGGAAAAGGGGGATACCTCGGTAGTTGTCCAACTGAATGTGTTCAATTGAAATGTGTCTTCCGCATTTAACCCGTCTGAATCAGAAAGCTGCCTTAATCGAATGCAGTCCAAATCAATTCTTCACAGAGTTCAATCATTAGTTAACTGCACCTCAGATTGCAGTTCAAATAACAGACATCTCAACATCAACTGTTCAGAGGAGACTGCGTGAATGAGGCATTCATTTTTTATTTTTTATTTTTATTTCACCTTTATTTAACCAGGTAGGCTAGTTGAGAACAAGTTCTCATTTGCAACTGCGACCTGGCCAAGATAAAGCATAGCAGTGTGAACAGACAACACAGAGTTACACATGGAGTAAACAATTAACAAGTCAATAACACAGTAGAAAACAAAGGGGGAGTCTATATACAATGTGTGCAAAAGGCATGAGGAGGTAGGAGAATAATTACAATTTTGCAGATTAACACTGGAGTGATAAATGATCAGATGGTCATGTACAGGTAGAGATATTGGTGGGCAAAATAGCAGAAAAGTAAATAAATAAAAACAGTATGGGGATGAGGTACAGTGCCTGGCGAAAGTATTCGGCCCCCTTGAACTTAATTTTGCACGCCCAATTTTTCAGTTTTTGATTTGTTAATTTTTTTAAAAATATCCAATAAATGTCGTTCCACTTCATGATTGTGTCCCACTTGTTGTTGATTCTTCACAAAAAAATACAGTTTTATATCTTTATGTTTGAAGCCTGAAATGTGGCAAAAGGTTGCAAAGTTCAAGGGGGCCGAATACTTTCGCAAGGCACTGTAGGTAAAATTGGGTGGGCTATTTACCGATAGACTGTGTACAGCTGCAGCGATTGGTTAGCTGCTCAGATAGCAGATGTTTGAAGTTGGTGAGGGAGATAAAAGTCTCCAACTTCAGCGATTTTTGCAATTCGTTCCAGTCACAGGCAGCAGAGAACTGGAACGAAAGGCGGCCAAATGAGGTGTTGGCTGTAGGGATGATCAGTGAGATACACCTGCTGGAGCACGTGCTACGGGTGGGTGTTGCCATCGTAACCAGTGAACGGAGATAAGGCGGAGCTTTACCTAGCATGGACTTGTAGATGACCTGGAGCCAGTGGGTCTGGCAACGAATATGTAGCGAGGGCCAGCCGACTAGAGCATACAGGTCGCAGTGGTGGGTTGTATAAGGTGCTTTAGTAACAAAACGGATAGCACTGTGATAAACTGCATCCAGTTTGCTGAGTAGAGTGTTGGAAGCTATTTTGTAGATGACATCGCTGAAGTCGAGGATCGGTAGGATAGTCAGTTTTACTAGGGTAAGTTTGGCGGCGTGACTGAAGGAGGCTTTGTTGCGGAATAGAAAGCCGACTCTAGATTTGATTTTAGATTGGAGATGTTTGATATGAGTCTGGAAGGAGAGTTTACAGTCTAGCCAGACACCTAGGTACTTATAGATGTCCACATATTCTAGGTCGGAACCATCCAGGGTGGTGATGCTAGTCGGGCGTGCGGGTGCAGGCAGCAAACGGTTGAAAAGCATGCATTTGGTTTTACTAGCGTTTAAGAGCAGTTGGAGGCCACGGAAGGAGTGTTGTATGGCATTGAAGCTCGTTTGGAGGTTAGATAGCACAGTGTCCAAGGACGGGCCGGAAGTATACAGAATGGTGTCGTCTGCGTAGAGGTGGATCAGGGAATCGCCCGCAGCAAGAGCAACATCATTGATATATACAGAGAAAAGAGTCGGCCCGAGAATTGAACCCTGTGGCACCCCCATAGAGACTGCCAGAGGACCGGACAGCATGCCCTCCGATTTGACACACTGAACTCTGTTTGCAAAGTTGTTGGTGAACCAGGCAAGGCAGTCATCAGAAAAACCGAGGCTACTGAGTCTGCCGATAAGAATATGGTGATTGACAGAGTCGAAAGCCTTGGCCAGGTCGATGAAGACGGCTGCACAGTACTGTCTTTTATCGATGGTGGTTATGATATCGTTTAGTACCTTGAGCGTGGCTGAGATGCACCCGTGACCGGCTCGGAAACCAGATTGCACAGCGGTCGAATTGCTGCATAGAAACCAATACTAAATGACACCAATAAGAAGAAGAGACTTGCTTGGGCCAAGAAACATGAGAAATAGACATTTGACTGGTGGAAATCCAAATTTGAGATTTTTGATTCCAACCGCCGTGTGAAACGCAGAGTAGGTGAATGGATGATCTCCGCATGTGTGGTTCCGACCGTGAAGCATGGAGGAGGAGGTGTGATGGTGTAGGGGTGCTTTGTTGGTGACAGTCAGTGATTTATTTAAAATTCAAGGCACACTTAACCAGCATTCTGCAATGATACACCATCCCATCTGGTTTGCGCTTAGTGGGACTATCATTTGTTTTTCAACAGGACAATGACCCAACACACCTCCAGGCTGTGTAAGGGATATTTGACCAAGAAGGAGAGTGGTGGAGTGCTGCATCAGATGACTTGGCATCCACAATCCCCTAACCTCAACCCAATTGAGATGGTTTGGGATGAGTTGGACTGCAGCGAAGGAAAAGCAGCCAACATTCTTGAATATGTAGGAACTCCTTCAAGAATGTTGGAAAAGCATTCCAGGTGAAGCTGGTTGAGAGAATGCCAAGAGTGTGTAAAGTTGTCATCAAGGCAAAGGGTGGCTACTTTGAAGAATCTATAATCTAAAATATATTTTGATTTGTTTAACACTTTTTTGGTTACTACATGATTTCATACGTGTTATTTCATAGTTGTGATGTCTTCACTATTATTCTACAGTGTAGAAAATAGTAAAATAATTGAAAAACCCTGGAATGAGAAGGTGTGTCCAAACTTTTGACTTGTACTGTATGTGTTTAATATTTCTGCCACAATGGGGACTGTGTTTCTCTTTTGAAAAATATATTTATTTGTATTTAAAAAATATATAAAATAAATGACCCCCTTTTTCTCCCCAATTTCATGGTATCTAATTGTTAGTAGTTACTATCTTGTCTCATCGCTACAACTCCCGTACGGGCTCGGGAGAGACGAAGGTCGAGAGCCATGCGTCCTCTGATACACAACCCAACCAAGCCGCATTGCTTCTTAGCACAGCGTGCATCCAACCTGGAAGCCAGCTGCACCAATGTGTCGGAGGAAACACCGTGCACTGCGCCCGGCCCGCCCCAGGAGTCGCTAGTGCGCGATGAGATAAGGATATCCCTACCGGCCAAACCCTCTCTAACCCGGACGACTGCCAATTGTGCGTCGCCCCATGGACCTCCCGGTCGCGGCCAGCTGCGACAGAGCCTGAGCTCGAAGCCAGAGTCTCTGGTGGCACAGCTAGCACTGCGATGTAGTGCCTTCAACCACTGCGCCACCCGGAAGGCCCCTGAAAAATATTTTGTATCTCAACGAGACTAAATTAAGTAATATATATTTTATGTTATTGTCTGTTCCAGTTGAGGAGGATGGAGGAGTCTCACCAGGAAGCTACAGAGAAGGAGGTAGAGAGGATTCTGGGATACCTGCAGGACTACTTCAATGAGGACCGTAAGTCATGACTGTTGTCTAATAATAATACATTATATTTAAATAGCGGTTTTCAAGGACTGTCTCTTTACAATTGTATAAAGGAAAACACAAGACAACAGAACTAAACAGAAAGGAATGAAAAAAGATTAAACAGATTAGGACTCAAGGAAAAGAAAGGTTGTGACGTCTGACTCTGACTATGACTTTAGCTATGACTCGGACTCTAGCTATGACTCTAGCTATGACTCTGACTATGACTCTAGCTATGACTTGGACTCTAGCTATGACTCTAGCTCTGACTCTAGCTATGACTCTGGCTCTGACTCTAGCTATGACTCTAGCTATGACTCTGGCTCTGACTCTACCTATGACTCTGACTCTAGCTATGACTCTGGCTCTGACTCTAGCTATGACTCTGGCTCTGACTAGCTATGACTCTGACTAGCTATGACTCTGACTCTAGCTATGACTCTAGTTATGACTCTAGCTACAACTCTGACTCTAGCTATGACTCTAGTTATGACTCTGTCTATGACTCTGGCTCTAGCTATGACTCTGACTCTAGCTACGACTCTGACTCTAGCTACGACTCTGACTCTGGCTCTGACTCTAGATATGACTCGGACTCTGACTCTGACTCTAGCTATGACTCTGGCTATGACTCTAGCTATGACTCTGACTCTAGCTACGACTCTGACTCTGACTAGCTATGACTCTATGACTCTAGCTACGACTCTGACTCTAGTTCTGACTCTGTCTGAAACATTACCAGCAAATCCTTGATTCGTCTCATCCTTCATTCTTCAATGCTTTTCCTCCTGCTTGAAACTAATTGTCGGAGGAGGTCAGAGGGGCAGGACCTTGGATCCTCTACTCCAGGTATTCCCAAACTGTGGTAGGGTGCGTGCAAATGGGGGTACGCCAAATAAAAAATGTGATTCACATTTATTTATTTATTTTTTACAAAAAAACTAACATTTTCAAACAGTACATTTATATTTTCAACAGGACTACACATTTGGGTGAGTATAGCCTCGTTTCACTGCCAAAAATAAAATGAAACCATCTAGTGTTCAGTGAAATAACAACACAATGTCAAATACAGGAAGCCTAGTCACATAATGAACATCCAATCACATTAACCATTACTCATCCAATCACATTAACCGTTACTCATCCAATCACATTAACCGTTACTCATCCAATCACATTAACCGTTACTCATCCAATCCCATTAAGCGTTACTCATCCAATCATATTAACCGTTGCTCATCCAATCACATTAACCGTTACTCATCCAATCACATTAACCGATACTCATCCAATCACATTAACCGTTACTCATCCAATCACATTAACCGATACTCATCCAATCACATTAACCGTTACTCATCCAATCACATTAACCGTTACTCATCCAATCACATTAAGCGTTACTCTCTCACAGGAAACCTTCACTTTTGCGCAGACATTTAGAAACTAAACATGACAATGTGAAAAATAAGACACAGGAGTTTGAGTGAGAATAGACTGTCGAGTAGTAAGACATGTATAAAAGCAACAGATACCATTAATAAGAATGTTCTAGAAACATCTTATATGGTGAGCTACCGAGGGGCTAGGACAGGCAAGCCCCATACTATTGTGGAGGAGTGTCTAGGACAGACAAGACCCATACTATTGTGGAGGAGTGGCGAGGACAGACAAGACCCATACTATTGTGGAGGAGTGGCGAGGACAGACAAGACCCATACTATTGTGGAGGAGTGGCTAGGACAGACAAGACCCATACTATTGTGGAGGAGTGGCTAGGACAGACAAGACCCATACTATTGTGGAGGAGTGGCGAGGACAGACAAGACCCATACTATTGTGGAGGAGTGGCTAGGACAGACAAGACCCATACTATTGTGGAGGAGTGGCTAGGACAGACAAGACCCATACTATTGTGGAGGAGTGGCTAGGACAGGCAAGACCCATACTATTGTGGAGGAGTGGCGAGGACAGACAAGACCCATACTATTGTGGAGGAGTGGCGAGGACAGACAAGACCCATACTATTGTGGAGGAGTGGCTAGGACAGACAAGACCCATACTATTGTGGAGGAGTGGCTAGGACAGACAAGACCCATACTATTGTGGAGGTGTGGCTAGGACAGACAAGACCCATACTATTGTGGAGGTGTGGCTAGGACAGACAAGACCCATACTATTGTGGAGGTGTGGCGAGGACAGACAAGACCCATACTATTGTGGAGGAGTGGCTAGGACAGACAAGACCCATACTATTGTGGAGGTGTGGCGAGGACAGACAAGACCCATACTATTGTGGAGGTGTGGCGAGGACAGACAAGACCCATACTATTGTGGAGGAGTGGCTAGGACAGACAAGACCCATACTATTGTGGAGGAGTGGCTAGGACAGACAAGACCCATACTATTGTGGAGGAGTGGCTAGGACAGACAAGACCCATACTATTGTGGAGGAGTGGCTAGGACAGACAAGACCCATACTATTGTAGAGGACTAAATTCTTCCTGCTGCCGTGGATATGGCTGGGACAATGCTGGGGGAAAAGGACAAAAAACTACACAAACAATGACTTCATCAAACAACACTGTTTCCTGATGCATCAGGGACATGGCAGGAGATGCTTTGAAACCATTTCTGATTCGCATACAAGCCAGTGAATTCTATGCGTTACAGCTGGATGAGTCAACAGACGTGGAGGGCCTGGCACAGATCCTGGTATATGTCCGTTACAGCTGGATGAGTCAACAGATGTGGCGATCCTGGTACAGTTCCTGGTATATGTCTGTTACAGCTGGATGAGTCAACAGGCCTGGCACAGATCCTGGTATATGTCCGTTACAGCTGGATGAGTCAACAGGCCTGGCACAGCTCCTGGTATATGTCCGTTACAGCTGGATGAGTCAACAGGCCTGGCACAGCTCCTGGTATATGTCTGTTACAGCTGGATGAGTCAACAGGCCTGGCACAGCTCCTGGTATATGCGTTACAGCTGGATGAGTCAACAGACGTGGTGGGCCTGGCTCAGCTCCTGGTATATGTCCGTTACGTTTATGGGGGGTCAATTAAGGAAGACATCCTCTTCTGCAAACCACTGGAAACCAGGACAACAGGAGAGGATATTTCTAAAGTACTGGACAGCTTTGTGACATCAAATGGACTTTGGTGGTCAAGATGTGTTGGTGTCTGTACTGATGGCACAAAAGCCATGACAGGGAGACATAGTGGAGTGGTAACACGCGTGCAAGCAGTTGCTCCCCACGCCACTTGGGTACACTGCAGCATCCACCAAGAGGCTCTTGCTGCCAAGGGAATGCCTGACAGGTTGAAAGATGTTTTGGACACTACAATGAAAATGGTTAACTTTGCTAAAGCAAGGCCCCTGAACTCTCGTATATTTTTTACATTATGCACTGATATGGGCAGCGACCATGTAACACTTTTACAACACACAGAAGTGTGCTGGTTATCAAGGGGCAAAATATTGACACGTTTTTTGAATTGAGAGACGAGCTTAAAGTTCTCTTTACTGACCATAATTTTCACTTGTCTGACCGCTTGATGATGACGAGTTTCTCACAGGACTGGCCTATCTGGGTGATGTTTTTTCTCTCGCCTGAATGATCTGACTCTAGGATAACAGGGACTCTTCACAACTATATTCAATGTGCAGGACAACATTTTGGCTATGATTAAAAAATTGGAGCTCTTCTCTGTCTGCATTAACAAGGACAACACACAGGTCTTTCCATCACTGTATGATTTTTTTGTTGTCTGCAAATGAACTCAAGCTTACGGACAATGTCAGATGGCAAAAGTGTTACAAAATATGTTGAATGAACTTTGTTGTAGACGTTAAATGATTTGATATTAGTTGGTTAAAGAGCTATGTGTCATGTGGCTCTTGTATCTCCAGCCACATCTCCCATCTCCTACTATGAGTTTGTCATAGACCCCACCTCCTTCTCCCGCTCTGTGGAGAACATCTTCCACACCTCCTTCCTGGTCAGGGTGAGTGGGTACATGTTGGATACTTCAGATCAATATATCAGCACCTTTTTTTACATGATTCACTATTTATTGTAAAATAACTTTTAATTGTGTATTTGTTTGATTCACAACTGCACAGGACCGAAGGAAAAAATGTGTAATCAAAACTGATACTTAGATGTAAAAATGAATTTGGTTGGAGATAAGGGATTCTTGTTTGTATTATTTATCTTAGGTGCCACCAGGGCACATTGACATTGACATTCAACCAGTTTTTAAAAAGAAACAAAAGGAACATTCTACCCCACTGCACTCTATTGTAAAGTGCAAGGGTGACAGTATATTGACTGCATCTGTAGGTACTACCTACCGCAGTACCTACCGGGGCGACAGTGTAGCCTAGTGGTTAGAGCGTTGGACTCGTAACCGAAAGGTTGCAAGTTCAAACCCCCGAGCTGACAAGATACAGATCTGTCGTTCTGCCCCTGAACAAGGTTCCAGTTAACCCACTGTTCCTAGACCATAACATAAGAATATAAACATTTAAAAAAATATGTCCCTACGTAGATATGAAAAGACGACGCTCCTGAAGCTTGTTGTCTGTAGGTAGTAGCTAGCTACCGTAGATATGAAAAGATGACTCCCCTGAAGCTTGTTGTCTGTAGGTAGTAGCTAGCTACCGTAGATATGAAAAGATGACTCCCCTGAAGCTTGTTGTCTGTAGGTAGTAGCTAGCTACCGTAGATATGAAAAGATGACTCCCCTGAAGCTTGTTGTCTGTAGGTAGTAGCTAGCTACCGTAGATATGAAAAGATGACTCCCCTGAAGCTTATTGTCTGTAGGTAGTAGCTAGCTACCGTAGATATGAAAAGATGACTCCCCTGAAGCTTGTTGTCTGTAGGTAGTAGCTAGCTACCGTAGATATGAAAAGATGACTCCCCTGAAGCTTGTTGTCTGTAACTAGCTACCGTCTGTAGGTAGTAGCTAGCTAGCTACCAGACGACTGCCGTAAAGCTTGTGGATGGCGTGCAGCCTAACAAACAACACCGTTGTGTTCACGGGAGTCTCGTATTTCTAAGGTGGTGACTTATTAGTGTGTATATTATTTTTGTCCGGATCTTCTCATGTCCGCTGTCGCAAGTCCCATCTTATGGAATAGAAGCAAACTTTATATCAGCGGGAAAAAGGGGGGATTGAGCTGCTACAAGAAACACAGGTTACGTACGTAACCGCGGTTACGCGTGCTATTGCATCACTCCAATATGGTATCCTTCCGCACAGGTAGGATACATACGTCAGTCGCGTCTACCGGGTAGTGCTGCGGTCGAATCCAATTAGTGGATTCGGCTATTTTCAGCCACACACATTGCTGACAGGTGTATAAAATCGAGCACATAGCCATGCAATCTCCATAGACAACTATTGGCAGTAGAATGACGTTACTGACTTTCAGTTTGTCAAATGTCTGCCCTGCTAGAGCTGCCCCCGGTCAACTGTTAGTGACGTTATTGTGAAGTGGAAACATCTAGGAGCAACAACGGCTCAGCCGTGAAGTGGTAGGACACACAAGCTCTAAGAATGGGACCGACGAGTGCTGAAGAGTGTAAAAAATTATCCGAACTACTGAGTTCCAAACTGCCTCTGGAAGCAACTTCAGCACAATAACTGTTTGTCTGGAGCTTCATGAAATGGGTTTCCGTGGCTGATCAGCCGCACACAAGCCTAAGATCACCATGCGCAATGACAAGCGTCGTCTGGAGTGGTGTAAAGCTTCCCGCCATTGGACTCTGGAGCAGTGGAAACACGTTCTCTGGAGTGATGAATCACGCTTCACCATCTGGCAGTCTGACAGACGAATCTGGGTTTGGCGGATGCCAGGAGATCACTACCTGCCCCAATGCATAGTGCAAACGGTAAAGTTTGGTGGATAAAGAATAATGGTCTGAGGCTGTTTTTCATTGGTTCGGGCTAGGCCCCTTAGTTCCAGTGAAGGGAAATCTTAACGCTACAGCAAACAATGACATTCTAGATGATTCTGTGCTTCCAACTTTAAGGCAACAGTTTGAGGAAGGACCTTTCCTGTTTCAGCATGACAATGCCCCCGAATGAACACAAAGCGAGGTCCATACAGAAATGGTTTGTTGAGATCAGTGTGAAAGACTTGACTGTCCCGCACAGAGCCCTGACCTCAACCCCATCGAACACCTTTGGGATGAATTGGAACACCGACTGCGAGCCAGGCCTTAATCGCCCAACATCAGCGCCCGACCTCACTAATGCTCCTGTGGCTGAATGGAAGCAAGTCCCCCTGCAGCAATGTTCCACTATCTAGTGGAAAGCCTTCCGAGAAGAGTGGAGGCTGTTATAGCAGCAATGTTCCAACATCTAGTGGAAAGCCTTCCCAGAAGATTGGAGGAGGCTGTTTTCACAGCAAAATGGGGGGACCAACTCCATATTAATGCCCATGATTATAGAATGAGCCGGTCGGCGAGCAGGTGTCCACATACTTTTGGTCATGTAGTGTATTATTCTACCTATGATAGGAGGTAACACTTCTCCTGTCTCTTCTCTTATTGGTGGATTATGATGGCGTTTGTCAGGATGGTGTGGCGAGGATGTACCTGGACCACGATAAACTTCCTTGTATCGGTGAGAAAACAACCCATGATATGTTTAGCTGGTGTTGGAGATCATTCTTCACTGGGCTTTACTGTTGCTGTTCTTCTTGGGTCATTCATGTTATCTTGTGGGTTCCGGTCCGTGTGTCTGTCTGTGTGTGTCTGTGTGTGTCTGTGTGTGTCTCTCTGTGTGTGTGTGTGTGTGTGTGTGTGTGTGTGAGACAGCTCCTGTAGAAGAAGGGGAGGTGGAGGCTGGTGGAACATCCAGCAGACAGCAGTGTGTCATCTCTATCAGCCCCAAGAGTTGGAAGGTACACACACACACATAAATACTACAGATACACACACACACACACACACACACACACATACTACACACACACATACTACACATACACACACATATACTACACACACACAGACTATACACACGCAGACTATACACACACAGACTATATACACACACATACTACACATACACACACAGACTATACACACACAGACTATACACACACATACTACACATACACACACATATACTACACACACACAGACTATACACACACACATACTACACATACACACACATATACTACACACACACACAGACTATACACACGCAGACTATACACACACAGACTATACACACACAGACTATATACACACACATATACTACACACACACATATACTACACACACACAGACTACACACACACACAGACTATACACACACAGACTATATACACACACATATACTACACACACACATATACTACACACACACAGACTATACACACACAGACTATACACACACATACTACACATACACACACATATACTACACACACACACACACATATACTACACACACACAGACTATACACACACAGACTATATACACACACATACTACACATACACACACATATACTACACACACACACAGACTATACACACACAGACTATATACACACACATATACTACACACACACAGACTATACACACACAGACTATATACACACACATATACTACACACACACATATACTACACACACACAGACTATACACACACATACTACACATACACACACATATACTACACACACACATATACTACACACACACAGACTATACACACACAGACTATACACACACAGACTATATACACACACATACTACACATACACACACAGACTATATACACACACATACTACACACACACAGACTATACACACACATACTACACATACACACACACACAGATACATAGTTCAACCACTTGGAGCCTTGTTTCTTTGAACTGTTTCTCCTTCCCTAGTAGATAACACAGAGTCTATACAGGTACATAACACAGAGTCTATACAGGTACATAACACAGAGTCTATACAGGTACATAACACAGAGTCTATACAGGTACATAACACAGAGTCTATACAGGTACATAACACAGAGTCTATACAGGTACATAACACAGAGTCTATACAGGTACATAACACAGAGTCTATACAGGTACATAACACAGAGCCTATACAGGTACATAACACAGAGTCTGTACAGGTACATAACACAGTCTATACAGGCACATAACAGAGTCTATACAGGCACATAACGCAGTCTATACAGGCACATAACACAGAGTCTATACGGGTACATAACACATAGTCTATACGGGTACATACCACAGAGTCATAACACAGAGTCTATACAGGTATATAACACAGAGTATATACAGGTACATAACACAGAGTCTGTACATGTACATAACACAGAGTCTGTACAGGTACATAACACAGATTCTGTACAGGTACATAACACAGAGTCTGTACAGGTACATAACACAGAGTCTATACAGGTACATAACACAGAGTCTATACAGGTACATAACACAGAGTCTATGCAGGCACATAACACAATCTATACAGGTACATAACACAGAGTCTATACGGGTACATAACACAGAGTCTATACAGGTACATAACACAGAGTATATACAGGTACATAACACAGTCTATACAGGTACATAACACAGAGTCTATACAGGTACATAACACAGTCTATGCAGGTACATAACACAGAGTATATACAGGTACATAACACAGTCTATACAGGTACATAACACAGAGTCTATACAGGTACATAACACAGTCTATGCAGGTACATAACACAGAGTCTATACAGGTACATAACACAGAGTCTATACAGGTACATAACACAGAGTCTGTACAGGTACATAACACAGAGTCTATACGGGTACATAACACAGAGTCTATACAGGTACATAACACAGCGTCTATACGGGTACATAACACAGAGTCTATACAGGTACATAACACAGAGTCTATACAGGTACATAACACAGAGTCTATACAGGTACATAACACATCGTCTATACGGGTACATAACACAGAGTCTATACAGGTACATAACACAGCGTCTATACAGGTACATAGCACATAGTCTATACAGGTACATAACACAGAGTCTATACAGGTACATAACACAGAGTCTATACAGGTACATAACACAGAGTCTATACAGGTACATAACACAGAGTCTATACAGGCACATAACACAATATATACAGGTACATAACACAGAGTCTATACAGGTACATAACACAGAGTCTATACAGGTACATAACACAGAGTCTATACAGGTACATAACACAGAGTCTATACAGGCACATAACACAATCTATACAGGTACATAACACAGAGTCTATACAGGTACATAACACAGAGTCTATACAGGTACATAACACAGTCTATACAGGTACATAACACAGAGTCTGTACAGGTACATAACACAGAGTCTATACAGGTACATAACACAGAGTCTGTACAGGTACATAACACAGAGTCTATACAGGCACATAACACAGAGTATATACAGGTACATAACACAGTCTATACAGGTACATAACACAGAGTCTATACAGGCACATAACACAATCTATACAGGTACATAACACAGAGTCTATACAGGTACATAACACAGAGTCTATACAGGTACATAACACAGAGTCTATACAGGTACATAACACAGAGTCTATACAGGCACATAACACAATCTATACAGGTACATAACACAGAGTCTATACAGGTACATAACACAGAGTCTATACAGGTACATAACACAGTCTATACAGGTACATAACACAGAGTCTGTACAGGTACATAACACAGAGTCTATACAGGTACATAACACAGAGTCTGTACAGGTACATAACACAGAGTCTATACAGGTACATAACACAGAGTCTGTACAGGCACATAACACAATCTATACAGGTACATAACACAGAGTCTGTACAGGTACATAACACAGAGTCTATACAGGTACATAACACAGAGTCTGTACAGGTACATAACACAGAGTCTTTACAGGAGTTGATTGTAATTGTTGATGATTATGTATCACAGTTCTGAACTGTATTTTCTTCTGTTCTGAGTTTGTTGTCGTTGATGTTTTCTTCTGTTCTGTGTCTCTCTGTAGGAGATAATTGAGGTCTTTAGTATCAGCGAGCCTCTGATCCACCCTCCCAGCACACAGCACACAGAATGATACGGCTCCTTTTTTAAAACATCATCATCTTATCGACTTGAACTCTAACTGTAAATATTTGTTTTCTATAAATAGTTGTTGTTCACAGTTTTTAAATTCATGACATTTATTTGATTAAAAAGAGAGAACCGAACTCAGCGATTCGTTGTTGTTTTTTTTACTTCAAGGAAGAGAAGAAAGCTTGTATATCCACGTGACTGGTGTAGATTGCCTCTGCGTTGTGTTTTTGATCGGACTTACCATTAACCATAGGATCAGGGTTGGTGATATTGTATTCTCTGATAATGAAACATCTTCTATGAACAAATGCCGTTCTGCCTTTTTACTCAAAGTGTTTTGTCCTATATTTGTATTTAATGTTTAATCCCCCGTCCCCCGCAGGAGGCCTTTTGCCTTTTGGTAGGCCGTCATTTTAAATAAGAATTTGTTCTTAAATTACTTGCCTAGTTAAATAAAGGTTAAATATATTAACAATTCTGCAAAGTACACCCCGCCCACCCCCCATTAAAAATATATATTAACAATAAAACAGGACATGATAGCCATGCTAGCCCAATGACGACATGTAGCCTACAGTAGAAAGTGAAGTAGCTAGCTAGCTAGCATGTACAGCATTCAATAATGCAAAAGGTCCATAAAAGTGTATAAATTACTGATATTTAAAGATATTACGGTATATACTGATGGGAGACCATTCTACTCCACTGTCAGTGACCCTATACACCCAGTAGAAATGTTTGAACATATAGGATTGATTCACAGTAACCTACCTCTTCCACAGAGACTAGAATGGTGTAATTCGCTGTCCGTTGGGATTCCAACCGCCGATAAACCCCATAGAAAAGGAATCTGTCTTTTTGTCCCTGAGCATGGCAGTTAACCCACTGTTCCCTGGGCGCCGATGACGTGGAAGTTGATTAAGGCAGCCCCCCCATCCCCCCACCCCCACCTTTCGACCCACATTTGAATCGCATAGACCAGATATTCCCAAACTGGGTACGTGTAATGCCATCGGGGGTACACCAAATAAAAATGTGATTAACTTTTTTTTGAATATATATATTTTAACATTTTCAAACAGTACATTTATATTTTCCAACAGGACTACACATTTGGGTGACGTTTTTCTCTCTCCTGCATAGCCTCGTTTCACTGCCAAAAATAAAATGAAACCATCTAGTGTTCAGTGAAATAACAACACAATGTCAAATACAGGAAGCCTAGTCACATAATGAACATCCAATCACATTAACCATTACTCATCCAATCACATTAACCGTTACTCATCCAATCACATTAACCGTTACTCATCCAATCACATTAACCGTTACTCATCCAATCACATTAACCGTTACTCATCCAATCACATTAACCGTTGCTCATCCAATCACATTAACCGTTACTCATCCAATCACATTAACCGATACTCATCCAATCACATTAATCGTTGCTCATCCAATCACATTAACCGTTACTCATCCAATCACATTAACCGATACTCATCCAATCACATTAACCGTTACTCATCCAATCACATTAACCGATACTCATCCAATCACATTAACCGTTACTCATCCAATCACATTAACCGTTGCTCATCCAATCACATTAACCGTTACTCATCCAATCACATTAACCGATACTCATCCAATCACATTAACCGTTACTCATCCAATCACATTAACCGATACTCATCCAATCACATTAACCGATACTCATCCAATCACATTAATCGTTGCTCATCCAATCACATTAACCGTTACTCATCCAATCACATTAACCGATACTCATCCAATCACATTAACCGTTACTCATCCAATCACATTAACCGATACTCATCCAATCACATTAACCGATACTCATCCAATCACATTAACCGTTACTCTCTCACAGGAAACCTTCACTCTTGCGCAGACATTTAGAAACTAAACATGACAATTTGAAAAATAAGACACAGTAGTTTTTTGAGTGAGAATAAAGACAACTTTCGAGTAGTAAGACATGTATAAAAGCAACAGATACCATTAATAAGAAGGTTCTAGAAGCATCTTATATGGTGAGCTACCGAGGGGCTAGGACAGGCAAGCCCCATACTATTGTGGAGGAGTGGCTAGGACAGACAAGACCCATACTATTGTAGAGGAGTGGCTAGGACAGACAAGACCCATACTATTGTAGAGGAGTGGCTAGGACAGACAAGACCCATACTATTGTGGAGGAGTGGCTAGGACAGACAAGCCCCATACTATTGTGGAGGAGTTGCTAGGACAGACAAGACCCATACTATTGTGGAGGAGTGGCTAGGACAGACAAGACCCATACTATTGTGGAGGAGGGGCTAGGACAGACAAGACCCATACTATTGTGGAGGAGTGGCTAGGACAGACAAGACCCATACTATTGTGGAGGAGTGGCTAGGACAGACAAGACCCATACTATTGTGGAGGAGTGGCTAGGACAGGCAAGACCCATACTATTGTAGAGGAGTGGCTAGGACAGACAAGACCCATACTATTGTAGAGGAGTGGCTAGGACAGACAAGACCCATACTATTGTAGAGGAGGGGCTAGGACAGACATGACCCATACTATTGTGGAGGAGTGGCTAGGACAGACAAGACCCATACTATTGTGGAGGAGTGGCTAGGACAGACAAGACCCATACTATTGTAGAGGAGGGGCTAGGACAGACATGACCCATACTATTGTGGAGGAGTGGCTAGGACAGACAAGACCCATACTATTGTGGAGGAGTGGCTAGGACAGACAAGACCGATACAAGGACAAAAAAACTATACAGACAATGACTTCATCAAACAACACGGTTTCATGACGCATCAATGACATGGCAGGAGATGTTTTGAAACAATTACTGCTTCACATAAAAGCCAGTGAATTCTATGCGTTACAGCTGGCTGAGTCACCAGACATGGCTGGCCTGGCACAGATCCTGGTGTTTGTCAATCAATCGATCAAATGTATTTATAAAGCCTTTCGTACATCAGCTCATATCTCAAAGTGCTGTGCAGAAACCCAGCCCAAAACCCCAAACAGCAAAGCAATGCAGGTGTAGAAGCACGGTGGCTAGGAAAAACTCCCTAGAAAGGCCAAAACCTAGGAAGAAACCTAGGAAAAACTCCCTAGAAAGGCCAGAACCTAGGAAAAAACCTAGGGAAAACTTCCTAGAAAGGCCAGAACCTAGGAAAAACTCCCTAGAAAGGCCAGAACCTAGGAAAAACCCTAGGGAAAACTCCCTAGAAAGGCCAGAACCTAGGAAAAACTCCCTAGAAAGGCCAGAACCTAGGAAAAACTCCCTAGAAAGGCCAGAACCTAGGAAGAAACCTAGGAAAAACTCCCTAGAAAGGCCAGAACCTAGGGAAAACTCCCTAGAAAGGCCAGAACCTAGGAAGAAACCTAGGGAAAACTTCCTAGAAAGGCCAGAACCTAGGAAAAACTCCCTAGAAAGGCCAGAACCTAGGGAAAACTCCCTAGAAAGGCCAGAACCTAGGAAGAAACCTAGGAAAAACTCCCTAGAAAGGCCAGAACCTAGGAAAAACTCCCTAGAAAGGCCAGAACCTAGGGAAAACTCCCTAGAAAGGCCAGAACCTAGGAAGAAACCTAGGGAAAACTTCCTAGAAAGGCCAGAACCTAGGGAAAACTTCCTAGAAAGGCCAGAACCTAGGAAAAACTCCCTAGAAAGGCCAGAACCTAGGAAAAACTTCATAGAAAGGCCAGAACCTAGGAAAAACTCCCTAGAAAGGCCAGAACCTAGGAAAAACTCCCTAGAAAGGCCAGAACCTCGGAAGAAACCTAGGAAAAACTCCCTAGAAAGGCCAGAACCTAGGAAGAAACCTAGGAAAAACTCCCTAGAAAGGCCAGAACCTAGGGAAAACTCCCTAGAAAGGCCAGAACCTAGGAAGAAACCTAGGGAAAACTCCCTAGAAAGGCCAGAACCTAGGAAAAACTCCCTAGAAAGGCCAGAACCTAGGGAAAACTCCCTAGAAAGGCCAGAACCTAGGAAGAAACCTAGGAAAAACTCCCTAGAAAGGCCAGAACCTAGGAAAAACTCCCTAGAAAGGCCAGAACCTAGGGAAAACTCCCTAGAAAGGCCAGAACCTAGGAAGAAACCTAGGGAAAACTTCCTAGAAAGGCCAGAACCTAGGGAAAACTTCCTAGAAAGGCCAGAACCTAGGAAAAACTCCCTAGAAAGGCCAGAACCTAGGAAAAACGTCATAGAAAGGCCAGAACCTAGGAAAAACTCCCTAGAAAGGCCAGAACCTAGGAAAAACTCCCTAGAAAGGCCAGAACCTCGGAAGAAACCTAGGAAAAACTCCCTAGAAAGGCCAGAACCTAGGAAGAAACCTAGAGAGGAACCAGGCTATGGAAAAACAAGCAATGCAGGTGAAGAAGCATGTCCATTTTTTCTCGCCTGAATGATCTGACTCTAGGATAACAGGGACTCTTCACAACTATATTCAATGTGCGGGACTAAATTGAGGCTATGATTAAGAAGTTGGAGCTCTTCTCTGTCTGCATTAACAAGGACAACACACAGGTCTTTCCATCATTGTATGATTTTTTTGTGTGCAAATGAACTCAAGCTTACGGACAATGTCAGATGTGATATAGATGTGCAACTGAGTGAGTTGAGTGTGAAATTACGCAGGTACTTTCCGAAAACGGACGACACAAACAACTGGATTCGTTATCCCTTTCATGCCCTGCCTCCAGTCCACTTACTGATATCTGAACAAGAGAGCCTCATCAAATTGCAACAAGTGATTCTGTGAAAATGTAATTTAATCAGAAGCCACTGCCTGATTTCTGGATGGGGCTGCACTCAGAGTATCCTGCCTTGGCAAATCACGCTGTTAAGACACTGATGCCCTTTGCAACCACTTACCTATGTGAGAGTGGATTCTCGGCCCTCACTAGCATGAAAACTAAATACAGGCTCAGACTGTGTGTGGAAAATGATTTAAGACTGAGACTCTCTCCAATACAACCCAACATTGCAGAGTTATGTGCATCCTTTCAAGCACACCCTTCTCATTAACCTGTGGTGAGTTATTTCATCATTTTTTTATGAACAAATAAGGTTTTATATGTAAGATGATTAAATAAAGAGCAAAATGATTGATTATTATTATATTATTATTTGTGCCCTGGTCCTATAAGAGCTCTTTGTCACTTCCCACGAGCCGGATTGTGACAAAAACTCACACTCATTCTGATGTTTAATAAATTTATTGTATAGTGTGTGTGTGTGTGTGGCAGGCTTACAATGATGGTGAAAAACAACATTTGAAAGTGACTGACCCTGGTGCTAGAGGGGGTACAGCTGGCCCTGGTGCTAGAGGGGGTACAGCTGACCCTGGTGCTCGAGGGGGTACAGCTGACCCTGGTGCTAGAGGGGGTACAGCTGACCCTGGTTCTAGAGGGGGTACAGCTGACCCTGGTGCTAGAGGGGGTAAAGCTGACCCTGGTGCTAGAGGGGGTACAGCCGACCCTGGGGCTAGAGGGGGTACAGCTGACCCTGGGGCTAGAGGGGCTACAGCTGACCCTGGGGCTAGAGGGGGTACAGCTGACCCTGGTTCTAGAGGGGGTACAGCTGACCCTGGTGCTAGAGGGGGTAAAGCTGACCCTGGTGCTAGAGGGGGTACAGCCGACCCTGGGGCTAGAGGGGGTACAGCTGACCCTGGGGCTAGAGGGGCTACAGCTGACCCTGGGGCTAGAGGGGGTACAGCTGACCCTGGTGCTAGAGGGGCTACAGCTGACCCTGGTGCTAGAGGGGGTACAGCTGACCCTGGTGCTAGAGGGGGTAAAGCTGACCCTGGTGCTAGAGGGGGTACAGCTGACCCTGGTGCTAGAGGGGGTAAAGCTGACCCTGGTGCTAGAGGGGGTACAGCTGACCCTGGGGCTAGAGGGGGTACAGCTGACCCTGGGGCTAGAGGGGGTACAGCTGACCCTGGGGCTAGAGGGGGTACAGCTGACCCTGGTGCTAGAGGGTCCCCCTCTCTCCCCCCACAGCCTCTCCCCTCCTCCCTGTCCCCCTCTCTCCCCACACAGCCTCTCCCCTCCTTCCTGTCCCCCTCTCTCCCCCCACAGCCTCTCCCCTCCTCCCCGTCCCCCTATCTCTCCCCACAGCCTCTCCCCTCCTCCCTGTCCCCCTCTCTCCCCACACAGCCTCTCCCCTCCTCCCTGTCCCCCTCTCTCCCCCCACAACCTCTCCCCTCCTCCCTGTCCCCCTCTCTCCCCCCACAACCTCTCCCCTCCTCCCTGTCCCCCTCTCTCCCCCCACAGCCTCTCCCCTCCTCCCTGTCCCCCTCTCTCCCCCCACAGCCTCTCCCCTCCTCCCTGTCCCCCTCTCTCCCCACACAGCCTCTCCCCTCCTCCCTGTCCCCCTCTCTCCCCCCACAACCTCTCCCCTCCTCCCTGTCCCCCTCTCTCCCCCCACAGCCTCTCCCCTCCTCCCTGTCCCCCTCTCTCCCCCCACAGCCTCTCCCCTCCTCCCTGTCCCCCTCTCTATCCCCACAAAGCCTCTCCCCTCCTCCCCGTCCCCCTCTCTCCCCCCACAGCCTCTCCCCTCCTCCCTCCCCACCTCTCTCCCTCCCCTCCCCACCTCTCTCCCTAGCAAGACAACAGTGCCTTTTTCAGACAGAGGAGGGTGAGAGAGATAGACAGCACCGTCAATAACACGAGTCGACGGGAACTAGAACGTTGACTGAACAGCAGAACCCGAGATTGGAATAATATTGCAGTGCATCATCTTGTTAGTGTCGGGTGAGTTCAAGATCTTTGTAATTTATCGTTTTGTCTTTCTCGTTGTTGTTGTTGTTGTTGTTGTCCTGTATTCAGTTAATGTTTCACATGTGCTCAGTGACAGTACAGGCTTGAGTGTTTCCTGGTTCTCTGAACTACTTTGCTATGCTTTAGATTGACGTAACCCTTCTATCTATTCACCCCTTAGACCCGCTTGGTTCTGGTATAGAAAACTTGAGCTCAGATTGAGAAGACAGTAGTTCAATACAATAATTAGCTGTCATAAACTCATTTTTTTGTTTGTGCACAGAGCCCTATCCATAGGACAGGGCTGTGTGCATAGAGCCCTATCCATAGGACAGGGCTGTGTGCATAGAGCCCTATCCATAGGACAGGACTGTGTGCATAGAGCCCTATCCATAGGACAGGGCTGTGTGCATAGAGCCCTATTCATAGGATAGGGCTGTGTGCATAGAGCCCTATCCATAGGACAGGGCTGTGTGCATAGAGCCCTATCCATAGGACAGGGCTGTCTGCATATACACAGACAGTAGTTCAGATTGACAGTGTTACCAGACAGGTTCAAAGACTTTAGGGACTCTCAGTGTACCAGTGGGATGGGCAGATCTGGGTCTGAATACTTATTTAAACTAGGTATTATTATTATTATTATTATTTATTTTTTAAACATTTGCAAACCAATCTAAAAACCTGTTTCCACTTAGTCGTTATGGGGTATTGTTTTAGAATAAGGCTGTAATGTAACAAAATGTGGAAAAATTCAAGGGGTCTGAATACTTTCCGAAGGCACCTTAGGTTGGGATAAAGTGACTAGGTAACAGGATAGATAATAAACAGCAGCAGTGTATGTGATGAGTCAAGAAAGGGTCAATGCAGATTATTGCTTAGTTAACCAATAGCTACCCGGACTAACTATTTAGCAGTCTTATGGCTTGGGGGGGTAGAAGCTGTTCAGGGTCCTGTTGGTTCCAGACTTGGTGCATCGGTACCACTTGCCGTGAGGTAACATGGAGAACAGTCTATGACTTGGGTGGTTGGAGTCTTTGACAATTTTTAGGGTCTTCCTCTGACACCGCCTGGTATAGAGGTCCTGGATAGCAGGAAGCTTGGCCCCAGTGATGTACTGGGCCATACGCACTACCCTCTGTAGTGCCTTGTGGTCGGAGGCCGAGCAGTTACCATACCAGGCGGTGATGCAACCGGTCAGGATGCTCTCGATGGTGCAGATGTAGAACTTTTTGAGGATCTGAGGACCAAAAGTCATGTTAAACATGACGATAGGAGCTGGTTGTTCAGGCTGGTATTAATCTGACGATAGGAGCTGGTTGTTCAGGCTGGTATTAATCTGACAATAGGAGCTGGTTGTTGAGGCTGGTATTAATCTGACGATAGGAGCTGGTTGTTCAGGCTGGTTGTTCAGGCTGGTATTAATCTGACGATAGGAGCTGGTTGTTGAGGCTGGTATTAATCTGACGATAGGAGCTGGTTGTTCAGGCTGGTATTAATCTGACGATAGGAGCTGGTTGTTCAGGCTGGTTGTTCAAGCTGGTATTAATCTGACGATAGGAGCTGGTTGTTCAGGCTGGTATTAATCTGATGATAGGAGCTGGTTGTTCAGGCTGGTATTAATCTGACGATAGGAGCTGGTTGTTCAGGCTGGTATTAATCTGACGATAGGAGCTGGCTGTTCAGGCTGGTATTAATCTGACGATAGGAGCTGGTTGTTCAGGCAGGTATTAATCTGACAATAGGAGCTGGTTGTTCAGGCTGGTATTAATCTGTATTAATCTCTATTAGTCCCCAAGGAAGACAGACAGCTGGAGGTCCTGAGACAGGCCAGTCTGTCACCTACCCCAGGAGGCTTACCTCCTAGGATTACACAGCTTCAAACTCAGGCACCGTGTCAGTCTAGTGCACACACGGACAGTGCAGGAGTAAATCAAAAATAATATGAGACAACTGTATCTGTTTCAGTCATAGTTCTGTGTCTGTCCCACTCATTGTCCCAGATCTGTCTGTAGCCTGGTCCCAGATCTGTCTGTAGCCTGGTCCCAGGTCTGTCTGTAGCCTGGTCCTAGATATGTCTGTAGCCTGGTCCCAGATCTGTCTGTAGCCTGGTCCCAGGTCTGTCTGTCCCACTCATTGTCCCAGGTCTGTCTGTAGCCTGGTCCCAGGTCTGTCTGTCCCACTCATGGTCCCAGATATGTCTGTAGCCTGGTCCCAGGTCTGTCTGTCCCACTCATGGTCCCAGATCTGTCTGTAGCCTGGTCCCAGGTCTGTCTGTAGCCTGGTCCCAGGTCTGTCTGTAGCCTGGTCCCAGGTCTGTCTGTAGCCTGGTCCCAGGTCTGTCTGTAGCCTGGTCCCAGGTCTGTCTGTAGCCCGGTCCCAGATCTGTCTGTAGCCTGGTCCCAGGTCTGTCTGTAGCCTAGTCCTAGATATGTCTGTAGCCTGGTCCCAGGTCTGTCTGTAGCCTGGTCCCAGATCTGTCTGTAGCCTGGTCCCAGGTCTGTCTGTAGCCTGGTCCTAGATATGTCTGTAGCCTGGTCCCAGGTCTGTCTGTAGCCTAGTCCTAGATCTGTCTGTAGCCTGGTCCCAGGTCTGTCTGTAGCCCGGTCCCAGATCTGTCTGTAGCCTGGTCCTAGATCTGTCTGTAGCCTGGTCCCAGGTCTGTCTGTAGCCTGGTCCCAGGTCTGTCTGTAGCCTAGTCCTAGATCTGTCTGTAGCCTGGTGCTATATCTGTCTGTAGCCTGGTCCCAGGTCTGTCTGCACAAGAAGAGAAGGCAGTCTTGCCTAATACTGTGAATGTCCTGGGGACTTTAAGTAGCAACCACCTAGCAGACCGGGTATGGTAACATAGCAACCACCTAGCAGACCGGGTATGGTAACATAGCAACCACCTAACAGACCGGGTATGGTAACATAGCAACCACCTAGCAGACCGGGTATGGTAACATAGCAACCACCTAGCAGACCGGGTCTGGTAACATAGCAACCACCTAGCAGACCGAGTCTGGTAACATAGCAACCACCTAGCAGACCGGGTATGGTAACATAGCAACCACCTAGCAGACCGGGTATGGTAACATAGCAACCACCTAACAGACCGGGTATGGTAACATAGCAACCACCTAGCAGACCGGGTATGGTAACATAGCAACCACCTAGCAGACCGGGTATGGTAACATAGCAACCACCTAGCAGACCGGGTCTGGTAACATAGCAACCACCTAGCAGACCGAGTCTGGTAACATAGCAACCACCTAGCAGACCGGGTATGGTAACATAGCAACCACCTAGCAGACCGGGTCTGGTAACATTGCAACCACCTAGCAGACCGGGTCTGGTAACATAGCAACCACCTAGCAGACCGGGTATGGTAACATAGCAACCACCTAGCAGACCGGGTATGGTAACATTGCAACCACCTAGCAGACCGGGTCTGGTAACATAGCAACCACCTAGCAGACCGGGTATGGTAACATAGACCAGACTACAGAGGTAAAGAGGGAGTTTACCTGCTGGTGGTGAAGGATACCAGACTACAGAGGTAAAGAGGGAGTTTACCTGCTGGTGGTGAAGGATACCAGACTACAGAGGTAAAGAGGGAGTTTACCTGCTGGGGGTGAAGGAGAACAGACTACAGAGGGAGTTTACCTGCTGGTGGTGAAGGAGACCAGAGTACAGAGGGAGTTTACCTGCTGGTGGTGAAGGAGACCAGACTACAGAGGTAAAAAGGGAGTTTACCTGCTGGTGGTGAAGGAGACCAGACTACAGAGGGAGTTTACCTGCTGGTGGGGAGGGAGACCAGACTACAGAGGTAAAGAGGGAGTTTACCTGCTGGTGGTGAAGGAGACCAGACTACAGAGGTAAAGAGGGAGTTTACCTGCTGGTGGTGAAGGAGACCAGACTACAGAGGTAAAGAGGGAGTTTACCTGCTGGTGGTGAAGGAGACCAGACTACAGAGGTAAAGAGGGAGTTTACCTGCTGGTGGGGAAGGAGACCAGACTACAGAGGTAAAGAGGGAGTTTACCTGCTGGTTGGGAAGGAGACTGCTGTTAGCTGATTGGTGCAGTATGTGACCTCTAGGTATTGATTTGACTCAATGTGATGTATCCCAGTGACGATAGCCCGGATAACTAAACTGAACCGGAAGTGAACCAATTGTAGTGAGAGGAGAGAGAGAGAGAGAGAGAGAGAGAGCGAGAGAGAGAGAGAGAGAGAGAGGGGAGGGAGGGAGAGAGAGAGGGGAGGGAGGGAGAGAGAGAGAGAGGGGAGGGAGAGAGAGAGAGAGGGGAGGGAGGGAGAGAGAGAGGAGAGGGAGGGAGAGAGAGAGGAGAGGGAGGGAGAGAGAGAGAGGGGAGGGCGGGAGGGAGAGAGAGAGAGGGGAGGGAGGGAGGGAGGGAGAGAGAGAGAGAGAGAGAGAGAGAGAGAGAGAGAGAGAGAGAGAGAGAGAGAGAGAGAGGGGAGGGATGGAGTGAGAGAGAGAGAGAGGGGAGGGAGGGAGGGAGAGAGAGAGGGTAAAAATAAGAAAGCTTTCAGGACACAGGGCCCCTAATCTCAACACATGACCAGAGTCTTTCTTTCTCTTTCATTCTCACTCACGCCTCGTACAAACTATGTTAGACAGCCCAGCATCAGCAATCCTGACCGGTAGGAATGTCTGTGAGACTTGTTAGGGGACTAGCCTATTATACCAGCTACAGACTACAGCTCCCCTTCACTCTCTCTGGGTACCTTCTGCTACTATAGACCTCTCTGGGTACCTTCTGCTACTATAGACCTCTCTGGGTACCTTCTGCTACTATAGACCTCTCTGGGTACCTTCTGCTACTATAGACCTCTCGGGGTACCTTCTGCTACTATAGACCTCTCTGGGTACCTTCTGCTACTATAGACCTCTCGGGGTACCTTCTGCTACTATAGACCTCCCTGGGTACCTTCTGCTACTATAGTCCTCTCTGGGTACCTTCTGCCGTTGTCCTGTGGGGTTCGTAACTTACAGGAGGCTAGCCTATACTACAGATTACAGCTCCTTTCCATTCTCTCTGTGTATGTTCTGCGACTGCAGGTGACTCTGCTGCTGTCCTGTGGTCGTACTGCAGGTAGGGCTCTGCTGCTGTCCTGTGGTCGTACTGAAGGTAGGGCACCCCCGCTCTGCCTGTCTGCCCTGAGGCACACTGATCCACCATGGGGAACGGGACCAGCGGCGTCGAGGCCCAAGCACCGGTAAGACCAGGGATGGGAGAAACTGACTGATCCGCTGCCCAACTGGCCAAAAACTGGTTGAATCAACGTTGTTTCCACGTCATTTCAACAATAGAATTCAATGTGATGACGTTGAAACAACGTTGAAAACTGATTGGATTTGAAAAAAGTAATCAATGTAAATGTCACCAACTTTTAACCTGAATCCAATGACATGGTGAAATGTTTTGTTCCCGTTGAATTCACAGTAGTTGACAACTCAACTAAATGTAAAACTAGACGTTGAAATTGCGTCTGTGCCCAGCGGGTGCCCACCAGGGGCTGCTACTACCGGCTGCTATAGGCACTTCTACCTGCTAGAATCTACTACTACCAGGCTACTATAGCCACTTCTACCTGCTAGAATCTACTACTACCAGGCTACTATAGCCACTTCTACCTGCTAGAATCTACTACTACCAGGCTACTATAGCCACTTCTACCTGCTAGAATCTACTACTACCAGGCTACTATAGCCACTTCTACCTGCTAGAATCTACTACTACCAGGCTACTATAGCCACTTCTACCTGCTAGAATCTACTACTACCAGGCTACTATAGCCACTTCTACCTGCTAGAATCTACTACTACCAGGCTACTATAGCCACTTCTACCTGCTAGAAAATACTACTACCGGCTACTATAGCCACAACTACCTGCTAGAATCTACTACTACCAGGCTACTATAGCCACAACTACCTGCTAGAATCTACTACTACCAGGCTACTATAGCCACTTCTACCTGCTAGAATCTACTACTACCAGGCTACTATAGCCACTTCTACCTGCTAGAATCTACTACTACCAGGCTACTATAGCCACTTCTACCTGCTAGAATCTACTACTACCAGGCTACTATAGCCACTTCTACCTGCTAGAATATACTACTACCGGCTACTATAGCCACTTCTACCTGCTAGAATCTACTACTACCAGGCTACTATAGCCACTTCTACCTGCTAGAATCTACTACTACCAGGCTACTATAGCCACTTCTACCTGCTAGAATCTACTACTACCAGGCTACTATAGCCACTTCTACCTGCTAGAATCTACTACTACCAGGCTACTATAGCCACTTCTACCTGCTAGAATCTACTACTACCAGGCTACTATAGCCACTTCTACCTGCTAGAATCTACTACTACCAGGCTACTATAGCCACTTCTACCTGCTAGAATCTACTACTACCAGGCTACTATAGCCACTTCTACCTGCTAGAATCTACTACTACCAGGCTACTATAGCCACTTCTACCTGCTAGAATATACTACTACCAGGCTACTATAGCCACTTCTACCTGCTAGAATCTACTACTACCAGGCTACTATAGCCACTTCTACCTGCTAGAATCTACTACTACCAGGCTACTATAGCCACTTCTACCTGCTAGAATCTACTACTACCAGGCTACTATAGCCACTTCTACCTGCTAGAATATACTACTACAGGCTACTATAGCCACTTCTACCTGCTAGAATCTACTACTACCAGGCTACTATAGCCACTTCTACCTGCTAGAATCTACTACTACCAGGCTACTATAGCCACTTCTACCTGCTAGAATCTACTACTACCAGGCTACTATAGCCACTTCTACCTGCTAGAATATACTACTACCGGCTACTATAGCCACTTCTACCTGCTAGAATCTACTACTACCAGGCTACTATAGCCACTTCTACCTGCTAGAATCTACTACTACCAGGCTACTATAGCCACTTCTACCTGCTAGAATCTACTACTACCAGGCTACTATAGCCACTTCTACCTGCTAGAATATACTACTACCGGCTACTATAGCCACTTCTACCTGCTAGAATCTACTACTACCAGGCTACTATAGCCACTTCTACCTGCTAGAATCTACTACTACCAGGCTACTATAGCCACTTCTACCTGCTAGAATCTACTACTACCAGGCTACTATAGCCACTTCTACCTGCTAGAATCTACTACTACCAGGCTACTATAGCCACTTCTACCTGCTAGAATCTACTACTACCAGGCTACTATAGCCACTTCTACCTGCTAGAAAATACTACTACCGGCTACTATAGCCACAACTACCTGCTAGAATCTACTACTACCAGGCTACTATAGCCACAACTACCTGCTAGAATCTACTACTACCAGGCTACTATAGCCACTTCTACCTGCTAGAATCTACTACTACCAGGCTACTATAGCCACTTCTACCTGCTAGAATCTACTACTACCAGGCTACTATAGCCACTTCTACCTGCTAGAATCTACTACTACCAGGCTACTATAGCCACTTCTACCTGCTAGAATATACTACTACCGGCTACTATAGCCACTTCTACCTGCTAGAATCTACTACTACCAGGCTACTATAGCCACTTCTACCTGCTAGAATCTACTACTACCAGGCTACTATAGCCACTTCTACCTGCTAGAATCTACTACTACCAGGCTACTATAGCCACTTCTACCTGCTAGAATCTACTACTACCAGGCTACTATAGCCACTTCTACCTGCTAGAATCTACTACTACCAGGCTACTATAGCCACTTCTACCTGCTAGAATCTACTACTACCAGGCTACTATAGCCACTTCTACCTGCTAGAATCTACTACTACCAGGCTACTATAGCCACTTCTACCTGCTAGAATCTACTACTACCAGGCTACTATAGCCACTTCTACCTGCTAGAATCTACTACTATCTATTACTACTGCTGCTACCTGCTAGAATCTACTACTATCTATTACTACTGCTGCTACCAGTTAGAATCTACTACTATCTATTACTATAGCCACTTCTACCAGTTATTACTACTGCTGCTACCCTGTGCTGCTAGATGCCGTGATGCTCTAGCCTGGTCCCAGATTTGTTTGTGGCGTCTCTTGCCAACTGGTACCAGGCTAGGTATCCACTGATGGCACTGAGCTAACAAATCTAACATTGGCTTCCTAGCACGGTCAGTAACACTTCTCTTCAGTCTTGAGAAACAGGGGCTGAGCTCCAGTAGCAGTTTGTAGACTGTGTAGGTACATTCCCACAGTCTGTTTTATAAGCCTGGAGCTTAACTGACTGGGCTTGGACTGTTATGATCTGTAGCAACAAAAATACTATCATCAAATATGTTACGATAATGGCTGTGGCTTCCAAACAAACTAGATGTGACAATGATCAGTTGAACGGGTTGCTACTGTTGGTGTTTTGATAAAGCCATAGTTTACATGATGTTTTGTGTGACGAGGGTCATTGTCTCCATCAGATGCTTAAGGACCCTGCACCAGATCCAAACGGTTAACTGTAAAAATATACAACGATAAAAAGAAAATTGTCTACACACTCTACAAGTGACTTTGCTGGACCAACATTTTTGTTGTCCAATTCCATTCTGTGGAATTCTGGGATTGTTTTAATAGGATTCAAACGTAAACATAGTTTAGTGAACTTCCTTGTGCTTGGCTTTCTCAGATGTAATCCTAAATGGCACCCTATTCTCTATTTAGTGTCATTGTTCTCTTTTTGGGCCTATGGGGGTTCTCGTCAAAAGTAGTGCACTATGTAGGGACTAGGATGCGGTTCGTCCTATAGGCCCCTGGTCAAAAGTAGTGCACTATGTAGGGACTAGGATGCCATTTGGGACTCATTCTCAGAGTGAAGTTTTAGAGTGCTCTTGTTATTGCTCAACAACATTGCGTTGTTCCGTCTCTGTAGTTAATGCTTCTAGTGCACGACTCGGAGCTGCCATGCAGACAGACATGCCTCATGCCTATGGTCTCGCCAAATACCAATCTTTTCAACCTGTAGCCATAACATAGTAAACGAAAAATCCGGGAACCTCAAATTAGTATATGTTAAGTTTGGTATGGTATGTAGTAATTTGTGGATGTCCATCATTCATTTCGTATGATATGTTACGAATTGCAATTTGCTCCAAATGTATACATTTGCAATACGTACAATATGTTACGAATTCCAATTTGTTGTGGTGGCTAGGTGGCTAACGTTAGCTAGGTGGCTAACGTTAGCTAGGTGGCTAACGTTAGCTAGGCAAGGAGTTAGGGGTTAAGGTTAGAGTTAGGAGTTAGGTTAAAGGGTTAAGGTTAGGGTTAAGGGAAGGGTTAGCTAACATGCTAAGTAGTTGCAAAGTAACTAAAAAGTAGTAAGTCGTTGCAAAGTTCCTGATTAGCTACATTTACACTTACATTTTAGTCGTATAGCAGACTCTCTTATCCAGAGCCATTTACGGGAGGAACAACAGTTAAGTGCCTTGCTCAATAAAATGCTAGAGTGGGATAGTGGGAGTTATCCAACTGGCCACTCCGTCGCGACGTTACCTGAACGCCCATCTGCGGCCCCGCTAATCGTTAGCTGTCTTATCGGCTGCTATCTGAATAGGTCTATCGGACAATTTTTCTTGGGTCACTATAACTATATCTATTTTGCCAATTGGATTGATCCCCTCTACCACAGGGAACCTCACTAATCTACCCACGGAAATGCACGAGGTGGCTAAAAACAGACCTCCATCCTATGCTAGCTTGCTACCGATGGCCCGGCTAGCTTTCTGAATCGCCGTGATCCCAACCAACCTCACGACTCACTGGACCCTTATGATCACTCGACTAAGCATGCCTCTCCTTAATGTCAATATGCCTTGTCCATTGCTGTTCTGGTTAGTGTTTATTGGCTTATTTCACTGTAGAGCCTCTAGCCCTGCTCATTTGACCTTATCCAACCTTTCAGTTCCACCACCCACACATGTGATGACATCACCTGGTTTCAATGGTGTTTCTAGAGACAATATCTCTCTCATCATCACTCAATATCTAGGTTTACCTCCACTGTATTCACATCCTACCATACCTTTGTCTGTACATTATACCTTGATGCTATTTTATCGCCCCCAGAAACCTCCTTTTACTCTCTGTTCCAGACGTTCTAGACGACCAATTCTCATAGCTTTTAGCCGTACCCTTATCCTACTCCTCCTCTTTTCCTCTGGTGATGTAGAGGTGAATCCAGGCCCTGCAGTGCCTAGCTCCACTCCTATTCCCCAGGCACTCTCTTTTGATGACTTCTGTAACCGTGATAGCCTTGGTTTCATGCATGTTAACATTAGAAGCCTCCTCCCTAAGTTTGTTTTATTCACTGCTTTAGCACACTCTGCCAACCCGGATGTTCTAGCCGTGTCTGAATCCTGGCTTAGGAAGACCACCAAAAATTCTGAAATCTCCATCCCTAACTACAACATTTTCAGACATGATAGAACTGCCAAAGGGGGCGGTGTTGCAATCTACTGCAGAGATAGCCTGCAGAGTTCTGTCCTACTATCCAGGTCTGTCCCCAAACAATTTGAACTTCTACTTTTAAAAATCCACCTCTCTAAAAACAAGTCTCTCACCGTTGCCGCCTGCTATAGACCTCCTGTTTTTTTTTATTTAAATGCCTTCCTCACCATCTTAAATAAACATGCCCCATTCAAGAAATGTAGAACCAGGAACAGACCTGACTGCCCTTAACCAACACAAAAACATCCTATGGCGTTCTGCATTAGCATCAAACAGCCCCCGTGATATGCAACTTTTCAGGGAAGCTAGAAACCAGTATACACAGGCAGTTAGAAATACCAAGGTTAGCTTTTACAAGCAGAAATTTGCTTCCTGCATCACTAACTCAAAAAAGTTCTGGGACACTGTAAACTCCATGGAGAAGAGCACCTCCTCCCAGCTGCCCACTGCACTGAGGATAGGAAACACGGTCACCACCGATAAATCCACTATAATTGAGAATTTCAATAAGCATTTTTCTACGGTTGGCCATGCTTTCCACCTGGCTACCCCTACCCCGGTCAACAGCACTGCACCCCCCACAACAACTCGCCCAAGCCTTCCCCATTTCTCCTTCTCCCAAATCCAGTCAGCTGATGTTCTGAAAGAGCTGCAAAATCTGGACCCCTACAAATCAGCCGTGCTAGACAATCTGCACCCTTTCTTTCTAAAATGATCTGCCGAAATTGTTGCAAACCCTATTACTAGTCTGTTCAACCTCTCTTTCGTGTCGTCTGAGATTCCCAAAGATTGGAAAGCTGCCAAGGTCATCCCCCTCTTCAAAGGGGGGGGAAACTCTAGATCCAAACTGCTACAGACCTATATCTATCCTACCCTGTCTTTCTAAGGTCTTCAAAAGCCAAGTTAACAAACAGATCACCGACCATTTCGAATCCCACCTTCTCCGCTATGCAATCTGGTTTCCGAGCTGGTCATGGGTGGTCATGGGTGCACCTCAGCCACGCTCAAGGTCCTAAATGATATCATAACCGCCATCGATAAGAGACATTACTGTGCAGCCGTATTCATTGACCTGGCCAAGGCTTTCGAATCTGTCAATCACCACATCCTCATTGGCAGACTCGATAGCCTTGGTTTCTCAAATGATTGCCTCGCCTGGTTCATCAACTACTTCTCTGATAGAGTTCAGTGGGTCAAATCGGAGGGCCTGTTGTCCGGACCTCTGGCAGTCTATACGGGGGTGCCACAGGGTTCAATTCTCAGGCTGACTCTTGTCTGTATACATCAATGATGTCGCTCTTGCTGCTGGTGAGTCTCTGATCCACCTCTACACAGACGACACCATTCTGTATACTTCTGGCCCTTCTTTGGACACTGTGTTAACTAACCTCCAGACGAGCTTCAATGCCATACAACTCTCCTTCCGTGGCCTCCAACTGCTCTTAAACGCAAATAAAACGAAATGCATGGTCTTCAACCGATCGCTGCCTGCACCTGCCCATCCACTTAGAATATGTGGACGACTACAAATACCTAGGTGTCTGGTTAGACTGTAAACTCTCCTTCCAGACTCACATTAAGCATCTCCAATCCAAAATTAAATCTAGAATTGGCTTCCTATTTCGCAACAAAGCATCCTTCACTCATGCTGCCAAACATACCCTTGTAAAATTGACCATCCTACTGACCCTCGACTTTGGCGATGTCATTCACAAAATAGCCTCCAATACCCTACTCAATAAATTGGATGCAGTCTATCACAGTGCCATCAGTTCTGTGACCAAAGCCCTATATACTATACTACCCACCACTGCGACCTGTACACTCTCGGTGGCTGGCCCTCGCTTCATACTCATTGCCAAACCCACTGGCTCCAGGTCATCTACAAGACCCTGCTAGGTAAAGTCCCCCTTATCTCAGCTCGCTGGTCACCATAGCATCACCCACCTGTAGCACGCGCTCCAGCAGGTATATCTCTCTGGTCACCCGCAAAACCAATTCTTCCTTTGGCCGCCTCTTCTTCCAGTTCTCTGTAGCCAATGACTGGGACAAACTACAAAAATCTCTGAAACTGGAAACACTTATCTCCCTCACTAGCTTTAAGCACCAGATGTCAGAGCAGCTCACATATTACTGCACCTGTACATAGCCCATCTATAATTTAACCCAGATAACTACCTCTCCCCATACTGTATTTATTTATTTTGCTCCTTTGCACCTCATTATTTCTACTTTGCACATTCTTCCACTGCAAGAGATAAGGTGGTCTGTCTGTAGAGATATGGTGGTCTGTCTGTAGAGATAAGGTGGTCTGTCTGTAGAGATATGGTGGTCTGTCTGTAGAGATATGATGGTCTGTCTGTAGAGATATGGTGGTCTGTCTGTTGAGATATGGTGGTCTGTCTGTAGAGATATGGTGGTCTGTCTGTAGAGATATGGTGGTCTGTCTGTAGAGATAAGGTGGTCTGTCTGTAGAGATAAGGTGGTCTGTCTGTAGAGATAAGGGGGTGACGACTGATAGAGTTAAGGTGGTCTGTAGAGATAAGGGGGTGACGACTGATAGAGTTAAGGTGGTCTGTAGAGATAAGGGGGTGACGACTGATAGAGTTAAGGTGGTCTGTAGAGATAAGGTGGTGACGAATGATAGAGTTAAGGTGGTCTGTAGAGATAAGGTGGTGACGACTGATAGAGTTGTAGCCTACAGTATTAAGAAGAAGAAGCCCAGCAGAGGTCAGTGTGGGATGGTGTTTGTGTGTGTGAGTTTGAGTGTGTGTGTGACTCACTGACTGTGTGTGTGTATGTGTGTGTGTGTGTGTGTGTGTGTGTGTGTGTCGCCGAGCCCCAGCCTCATGGTGTATAACCACCTCCCTAAGGGGGACAATCTGCGGTTGACACTTGGCCCATTACCCAGCATTCACCTGCAGTGTGGGTGTGTGTTAGAGTGCTGCCCCCAATCCCACAACAGCAGCAAGATACACACAGCCAAAGAGAGAGAGGGAGGAAATGAGGGAGGAAAGGAGGGAGGATCATAAGGAGGGAGGGAGGGAGGGAGGGAAAGAGGTAGGGAAATAAAAAGGAAGGGAAGGGGGGAGGGAAATGAAGAGGGAGGGGAAGAGGGAGGGGAAGAGGGGGGGGAATGAAGAGGGAGGGGAAGAGGGGGGAAATGAAGGGGGAGGGGAAGAGGGGAGGAATGAAGAGGGAGGGGAAGAGGGGGGAAATTAAGAGGGAGGGGAAGAGGGGGGGGGATGAAGAGGGAGGGGAAGAGGGAGGGGAAGAGGGGGGGGAATGAAGAGGGAGGGGAAGAGGGGGGAAATGAAGGGGGAGGGGAAGAGGGGAGGAATGAAGAGGGAGGGAAGGGGGAGGGAAATTAAGGGGGAGGGGAAGAGGGAGGGAAATGAAGAGGGAGGGAAGGGGGAGGGAATGAAGAGGGAGGGGAAGGGGGATGGAATGAAGAGGGAGGGGAAGGGGGAGGGAAATGAAGAGGGAGGGAAGGGGGAGGGAATGAAGAGGGAGGGGAAGAGGGAGGGAAATGAAGAGGGAGGGGAAGAGGGAGGGAAAGAAGGAGGGAGGGGAAGAGGGAGGGACAGAGGGAGGGAAATGCAGAGGGAGGGGAAGAGGGAGGGAAATGCAGAGGGAGGGAAATGCAGAGGGAGGGAAATGCAGAGGGAGGGGAAGAGGGAGGGAAAGAAGGAGGGAGGGGAAGAGGGAGGGACAGAGGGAGGGAAATGCAGAGGGAGGGGAAGAGGGAGGGAAATGCAGAGGGAGGGGAAGAGGGAGGGAAATGAAGAGGGAGGGGAAGAGGGAGGGAAATTAAGAGGGAGGGAAGGGGGAGGGAATGAAGAGGGAGGGGAAGGGGGAGGGAATGAAGAGGGAGGGAAATGAAGAGGGAGGGGAAGAGGGAGGGAAAGAAGGAGGGAGGGGAAGAGGGAGGGACAGAGGGAGGGAAATGCAGAGGGAGGGGAAGAGGGAGGGAAATGCAGAGGGAGGGAAATGCAGAGGAAGGGGAAGAGGGAGGGAAATGCAGAGGGAGGGAAAGAGGGAGGGAAATGCAGAGGGAGGGAAATTAAGAGGAAGGGGACAGAGAGTGTTATAGAAAACGTTTACAGTAATAGGGGAGAGGAATTAACAGCACTTCGCCCTTAAAACCAAGGCCATTCAGACACACACCAGTCACTAGTGAGTTACCCAGTCAGTGTCTGTTAGGTAGCCTGCCGTTATCTGGACCTATGCTGTACTCTACGGTCTAGCTGGCTGCCTGCCTGCACAGCACAACGACCAACAGGAGTCTCATGGAACTGTAGCAGGGGTTGTCACAGAGGAGAAGAGGAGGAGGAGAGAAATATGGGAGAGAGAGGGGGGGAGAGAGAGGGGGGGGGGGGGGACGTCAGCAGCACCAGGCATCACGTGTTGCAGCATGTTAGTACCTCCGTCGTCATCAGCCCGGATCATAACACACAGCCCTGCAGAGAGAGAGAGAGAGAAACAGAGAGAGAGAGAGAGAGACAGAGAGAGAGAGAGAGAGAAACAGAGAGAGAGAGACAGAGAGAGTGAGAGAGACAGGGAGACAGGGAGAGAGAGAGAGAGGGAGAGAGAGAGAGAGAGAGAGAGAGGGAGAGAGAGAAACAGAGAGAGAAACAGAGAGAGAGAGAGAGAGAGAGAGAGATAGAGAGAGGGAGAGAGAGAGAGAGAGACAGAGAGAGAGAGAAACAGAGAGAGAGAGAGAGAGAGAGAGAGAGAAACAGAGAGGGGGGAAAGTAGTGTTAGCGAGATAGAGGAGCGGCACCACCGTGTGACTACAGTGGACCGTCAGGACCGTCACCTTCACTGTCTCTGTCTGTCTATCGGCTCGCTGGGTAAGTCAGGGTAGAGATGGTGGGAGATGGAGAGAGCGAGTGGAGAGGTGTGTGTGTGTGTATGAGAGAGAGAGAGAGAGAGAGAGAGAGAGAGAGAGAGAGAGAGAGAGAGAGAGAGAGAGAGAGAGAGAGAGAGAGAGAGAGAGAGAGAGAGAGAGAGAGAGAGAGAGAGAGAGAGAGAGAGAGAGAGAGAGAGAGAGAGAGAGAGAGAGAGAGAGAGAGAGAGAGAGAGAGAGAGAGAGAGAGAGAGAGAGAGAGAGAGAGAGAGAGAGAGAGAGTGTGTGTTTGTGCATGTGTAGGATGTGCCTACGTGCTCTTGTATACACATCCAGAGGTTTCCTCCACAGTGAATATCTGAGAGAGTTGAGCCACTGTACACAATGTAGAGAGTTGTGCCGCTGTACACAATGTAGAGAGTTGTGCTGGCCACTGTACACAATGTAGAGAGCTATAAATACCTCCTGCTATGACTCATAGTACAGTAGAGGATGGTTTGAGTTTGGGCTTTACGGTTAGTTTGCAGGAGCACTTTTAGCATGAATAACAGAAGGTGAGGTAAAGGAAATGTCGTGATTGTTTCATGTAAATACAGTGCCTTGCGAAAGTATTCGGCCCCCTTGAACTTTGCGACCTTTTGCCACATTTCAGGCTTCAAACATAAAGATATAAAACTGTATTTTTTTGTGAAGAATCAACAACAAGTGGGACACAATCATGAAGTGGAACGACATTTATTGGATATTTCAAACTTTTTTAACAAATCAAAAACTGAAAAATTGGGCGTGCAAAATTATTCAGCCCCTTTACTTTCAGTGCAGCAAACTCTCTCCAGAAGTTCAGTGAGGATCTCTGAATGATCAAATGTTGACCTAAATGACTAATGATGATAAATACAATCCACCTGTGTGTAATCAAGTCTCCGTATAAATGCACCTGCACTGTGATAGTCTCAGAGGTCCGTTAAAAGCGCAGAGAGCATCATGAAGAACAAGGAACACACCAGGCAGGTCTGAGATACTGTTGTGAAGAAGTTTAAAGCCGGATTTGGATAAAAAAAGATTTCCCAAGCTTTAAACATCCCAAGGAGCACTGTGCAAGCGATAATATTGAAATGGAAGGACTATCAGACCACTGCAAATCTACCAAGACCTGGCCGTCCCTCTAAACTTTCAGCTCATACAAGGAGAAGACTGATCAGAGATGCAGCCAAGAGGCCCATGATCACTCTGGATGAACTGCAGAGATCTACAGCTGAGGTGGGAGACTCTGTCCATAGGACAACAATCAAGTCGTATATTACACAAATCTGGCCTTTATGGAAGAGTGGCAAGAAGAAAGCCATTTCTTAAAGATATCCATAAAAAGTGTCGTTTAAAGTTTGCCACAAGCCACCTACCTGGGAGACACACCAAACATGTGGAAGAAGGTGCTCTGGTCAGATGAAACCAAAATTGAACTTTTTGGCAACAATGCAAAACGTTATGTTTGGCGTAAAATTAACACAGCTGAACACACCATCCCCACTGTCAAACATGGTGGTGGCAGCATCATGGTTTGGGCCTGCTTTTCTTCAGCAGGGACAGGGAAGATGGTTAAAATTGATGGGAAGATGGATGGAGCCAAATACAGGACCATTCTGGAAGAAAACCTGATGGAGTCTGCAAAAGACCTGAGACTGGGACGGAGATTTGTCTTCCAACAAGACAATGATCCAAAACATGAAGCGAAATCTACAATGGAATGGTTCAAAAATAAACATATCCAGGTGTTAGAATGGCCAAGTCAAAGTCCAGACCTGAATCCAATCGAGAATCTGTGGAAAGAACTGAAAACTGCTGTTCACAAATGCTCTCCATCCAACCTCACTGAGCTCGAGCTGTTTTGCAAGGAGGAATGGGAAAAAATGTCAGTCTCTCGATGTGCAAAACTGATAGAGACATACCCCAAGCGACTTACAGCTGTAATCACAGCAAAAGGTGGCGCTACAAAGTATTAACTTAAGGGGGCTGAATAATTTTGCACGCCCAATTTTTCAGTTTTTGATTTGTTAAAAAAGTTTGAAATATCCAATAAATGTCGTTCCACTTCATGATTGTGTCCCACTTGTTGTTGATTCTTCACAAAAAAAATACAGTTTTATATCTTTATGTTTGAAGCCTGAAATGTGGCAAAAGGTCGCAAAGTTCAAGGGGGCCGAATACTTTCGCAAGGCACTGTATGTGCAACGGGACAAATCCTTCTAGTCTCTGAACCCAGAATCAAATCTCTCTAGTCTCTGAACCCAGAATCAAATCTGTCTTGTCTCTGAACCCAGAACCAAATCTCTCTAGTCTCTGAACCCAGGACCAAATCTTGCATGCACTAGCCCTTAAGTTTACAGTCTGTCACGACTCATGTGAGACTGGCTTGTGTTGACTCACGAGAGACTGGCTCGTATTGACTCACAACTCACGGGAGATTGGCTTGTGTTGACTCACGAGAGACTGGCTTGTGTTGACTCACAACTCACGGGAGACTGGCTCACGTTGACTCACAAGAGACTGGCTCGTGTTGACTCACAACTCACGGGAGACTGGCTTGCGTTGACTCACGAGAGACTGGCTCACGTTGACTCATGAGAGACTGGCTTGTGTTGACTCACGAGAGACTGGCTTGTGTTGACTCACTACTCACGAGAGACTGGCTCACGTTGACTCACGAGAGACTGGCTTGTGTTGACTCACGACTCACGAGAGACTGACTCGTGTTGACTCACAACTCACGGGAGACTGGCTCACGTTGACTCACGAGAGACTGGCTCGTGTTGACTCACAACTCATGGTAGACTGGCTCACGTTGACTCACGAGAGACTGGCTCGTGTAGACTCACAACTCACGAGAGACTGGCAGGTGTTTACTCACAAGAGACTAGCTTGTGTTGACTCACGACTCACGAGAGACTGCCTTGTTTTGACTGACAAGTCACGAGAGACTGGCTTGTGTTGACTCACAAAAGACTGGCCTGTGTTGACTATGTTCATGTTTTGGTTGGTGATGTGTAGATGTAGACCTATGAGCATATGGGCACAGTCGAGTGTGAATATTTTTAGGTTCTATGTTTGTATTGTGTTGGGCAGGATATCACTCTAAGGACTGGTGGGAGAGTCACTCTAAGGACTGGTGGGAGAGTCACTCTAAGGACTGGTGGGAGAGTCACTCTAAGGACTGGTGGGAGAGTCACTCTAAGGACTGGTGGGAGAGTCACTCTAAGGACTGGTGGGAGAGTCACTCTAAGGACTGGTGGGATAGTCACTCTAAGGACTGGTGGGATAGTCACTCTAAGGACTAGTGGGAGAGTCACACTAAGGACTGGTGGGAGAGTCACTCTAAGGACTGGTGGGAGAGTCACTCTAAGGACTGGTGGGAGAGTCACTCTAAGGACTGGTGGGAGAGTCACTCTAAGGACTGGTGGGAGAGTCACTCTAAGGACTGGTGGGATAGTCACTCTAAGGACTGGTGGGATAGTCACTCTAAGGACTGGTGGGAGAGCCACTCTAAGGACTGGTGGGAACCAGAGCTAGCTATGCCCAGGACCAGAGCTGGACCAGAGCTAGTGCAGACTAGGTCAGTATTTGTGGTCAGTAGTTGTGGTCAGTAGTTGTGTTACAGGTTCTTTGGACCCTACAGTACGAACGTGGTCAGTACATGTGGTCAGTAGTTGTGTTGTTTAATAGTTTTGTGGTCAGTAGTTTTGGTCAGTAGTTTTGGTCAGTAGTTTTGGTCAGTAGTTGTGTGGTTGTGATCAGTAGTTTTGGTCAGTAGTTGTGTGGTTATGATCAGTAGTTTTGGTCAGTAGTTATGTGGTTGTTAACAGTAGTTTTGGTCAGTAGATGTGTGGTTGTGGTCAGTAGATTTGGTCAGTAGTTGTGTGGTTGTGGTCAGTAGATTTGGTCAGTAGTTGTGTGGTTGTGGTCAGTAGATTTGGTCAGTAGTTGTGTGGTTGTGGTCAGTAGATTTGGTCAGTAGTTGTGTGGTTGTGGTCAGTAGTTGTGGTCAGTAGATTTGGTCAGTAGTTGTGTGGTTATGATCAGTAGTTTTGGTCAGTAGTTGTGTGGTTATGATCAGTAGTTTTGGTCAGGTAGTTTTGGCCTGTAGTTGTGTGGTTGTGGTCGGTAGCTGTGGTCAGTAGTTGTGGTCAGTAGTTTTGGTCAGTAGTTATGTGGTTGTTAACAGTAGTTTTGGTCAGTAGATGGGTAGTTGTGGTCAGTAGATTTGGTCAGAAGTTGTGTGGTTGTGGTCAGTAGTTGTGGTCAGTAGTTTTGGTCAGTAGTTGTGTGGTTATGATCAGTAGTTTTGGTCAGTAGTTGTGTGGTTATGATCAGTAGTTTTGGTCAGTAGTTGTGTGGGTGTGATCAGTAGTTTTGGTCAGTAGTTGTGTGGGTGTGATCAGTAGTTTTGGTCAGTAGTTGTGTGGGTGTGATCAGTAGTTTTGGTCAGTAGCTGTGGTCAGTAGTTGTGTGGTTATTAACAGTAGTTTTGGTCAGTAGTTGTGTGGTTGTGGTCAGTAGATTTGGTCAGAAGTTGTGTGGTTGTGGTCAGTAGTTGTGGTCAGTAGTTTTGGTCAGTAGTTGTGTGGGTGTGATCAGTAGTTTTGGTCAGGTAGTTTTGGCCTGTAGTTGTGTGGTTGTGGTCAGTAGTTGTGGTCAGTAGTTGTGTGGTTGTTAACAGTAGTTTTGGTTTAGTTGTTGTGGTTCTGTGGTTGTGGTCATTACCTGTGTGGTTCAATAGAGACCACCATTGTCCTGTGCCCAAGATGAACAAGGTGACATCCCCAAATGACTATCGCCCCGTCGCACTCACCTCGGTCATCATGAAGTTCTTTGAGAGGCTGGTCATGGCCCACATCAAGGCCAGCATGCCAGGCACACTGGACCCACTACAATTTGCCTACCGCTTCAACAGATCCACAGAAGATGCCATTTCCATCGCTATTCACACGGCCGTAACACATCTGGACAAGAGGAACACCTATGTGAGAATGCTGTTCATTGACTACAGTTCGGCATTCAACACTATTGTTCCCTCCAAGCTCATCACCAAGCTCAGAGCCCTGCATCTGGACACCAAGCTCAGAGCCCTGGGTCTGGACACCAAGCTCAGAGCCCTGGGTCTGGACACCAAGCTCAGAGCCCCGGGTCTGGACATCACCCTCTGAAACTGGATCCTGGACTTTCTGACGGGCAGACCACAGGCTGAGGATTGACAACAACACCTCCTCCACACTGACTCTTAACACAGTGGCCCCAGAGGTGAGTCCTCAGTCCTCTGCTGTACTCCCTTAGGGCCCCCCCAGGGATGTGTCCTCAGTCCTCTGCTGTACTCCCTGTTCCCCCACGACTGTGTGGTTTTGCATGACACCAACTCTATCATCAAGTTTGCTGACGACGCAACGGTTGTAGGCCTGATAACCGACAACGAAGAGTCAGCCTATAGGGAGGAGGAAAGTAAACTGGCATTGTCGTGTCATGACAATAACCTCTCCCTCAATCGTCAACATAACAAAGGAGTTGATTGTTGACTTCAGGAAACAGAGGAGGGAACATGCCCTGATCCATATCAACAGGGACTGCAGTAGAGCGAGTCAGCAGATTTAAGTTCCTCAGCGTCCACCTCACCGTGGCTTATCATGGACCAACACCACCACCACTCTGGTCAAGAGGGCTCAACAGCGTCTCTACTTCCTAAGGCGGCTGAAGAAATTCGGCATGCCACCCCGGATCCTCTCTAAATACTAGGATTAGCATGGCAGATATGTTGCTACCTACCCTCACCACCTGGGGGCGGCCCGTCAGGAAGTCCAGAATCCAGTTGCAGAGGGAGGTGTTTAGTCCCAAGATCCTTAGCTTAGTGATGAGCTTTGAGGGTACTACGGTGTTGAACGCTGAGCTGTAGTCAATGAACAGCGTTCTCACGTAGGTGTTCCTTTTGTCCAGGTGGGAAAGGGCAGTGTGGAGTGCAATAGAGATTGCAACATCTGTGAATCTGTTTAGGCGGTATGCATATTGGAGTGGGTCTAGGGTTTCTGGGATAATGGTGTTGATGTGAGCCATTACCAGCCTTTCAAAGCACTTCATGGCTACGGACTTGAGTGCTACGGGTCTGTGCTACGGGTGCTACAGGGACTATGGTGGTCTGCTTGAAACATGTTGGTATAACAATCAGGGACATGTTGAAAATGTCAGTGAAGACACCTGCCAGTTGGTCAGTGCATGCCCGGAGCACACGTCCTGGTAATCCGTCTGGCCTGCAGCCTTGTGTATGTTGACCTGTTTAAAGGTCTTACTCACGTTGGCTACGGAGAGCGTGATCACACAGTCGTCCGGAACAGCTGATGCTCTCATGCATGCCTCAGTGTTGCTTGCCTCGAAGCGAGCATAGGAGTGATTTAGCTCGTCTGGTAGGCTCGTGGCACTGGGCAGCTTGTGGCTATGCTTCCCTTTGTAGTCTGTAATGGTTTGCAAGCCCAGCCACATAAGACGAGCGTCAGAGCCAGTGTAGTATGATTCAATCTTAGCCCTGTATTGACGCTTTGCCTGTTTGATGGTTTGTCGGAGGGCATAGCAGAATTTCTAACAAGATTCCGGGTTAGAGTCCCGCACCTTGAAAGCGGCAGCTCTACCCTTTAGCTCAGTGCGAATGTTGCCTGTAGTCCATGGCTTCTGGTTGGGGCATGTACGTTCAGTCTACGTGGGGACGACGTCCTCAATGCACTTATTCATGAAGCCAGTGACTGATGTGGTGGACTCCTCAATGCCATCGGAAGAATCCCGGAACATATTCCAGTCTGTGACAGCAAAACAGTCCTGTAGTTTAGCATCTGCTTCATCTGACCACTTTTTTATAGGCCGAATCACTGGTGCTTCCTGCTTTAATTTTTGCTTGTAAGTAGGAATCAGGAGGATAGAGTTTTGGTCGTATTTACCAACTGGAGGGCGAGGGAGAGCTTTGTACGCGCCTCTGTGTGTGGAGTACAGGTGGTCTAGATTTTCCCCCCTCTGGTTACACATTTAACATGTTGATAGAGATTTGGTAGAACTGATAAAAATTTCCCTGCATTAATTACAGTCTCCGGCCACTAGGAGCGCCGCCTCTGGGTGAGCGGTTTCCTGTTTGCTAATTTCCTTATACAGCTGACAGAGTGCGGTCTTAGTGCCAGCATCCATCTGTGGTGGTAAATAAACAGCCACAAAAAGTATAGCTGAGAACTCTCTAGGCAAATAGTGTGGTCTGCATTTTATCACAAGATACTCTTCTGGTGAGCAAAATCTAGAGACTTCCTTAGATTTCGTGCACCAGCTGTTGTTTACAAATATGCACAGACCACCCCCCCCCCCCCCCTCGTCTAACAGTTTTTGATGTTCCGTTGGTAGGATATTTGTGATCGTACCTCGTTAAATTTATTGTCCAATGATTGCATGTAGGCAAGTAATATAGACGGTAACGGCAGCATTCCCACTCGCCTTCTGCGGATCCTTACGAGGCACCCCGATCTGTGTTCTCTGTACCTGCGTCTCTTCCTCTTCCTCTTCCTCTTCCAGTTGCAGAAACATTATGTACAAAATAAGTTACAAATAACATGAAAAAGACACATAATAGCACATGCCTGGGTGTGTTTCTTCACAAACAGGCGGTGCTTGGCTTGCTTTATACCTGGGTGTGTTTCTGCACAAACAGGCAGTGCTTGGCTTGCTTTATACCTGGGTGTGTTTCTGCACAAACAGGCGGTGCTTGGCTTGCTTTATACCTGGGTGTGTTTCTGCACAAACAGGCGGTGCTCGGCTTGCTTTATACCTGGGTGTGTTTCTGCACAAACAGGCGGTGCTCGGCTTGCTTTATACCTGGGTGTGTTCTGCACAAACAGGCGGTGCTCGGCTTGCTTTATACCTGGGTGTGTTTCTTCACAAACAGGCGGTGCTTGGCTTGCTTTATACCTGGGTGTGTTTCTGCACAAACAGGCGGTGCTCGGCTTGCTTTATACCTGGGTGTGTTTCTTCACAAACAGGCGGTGCTTGGCTTGCTTTATACCTGGGTGTGTTTCTTCACAAACAGGCGGTGCTCGGCTTGCTTTATACCTGGGTGTGTTTCTTCACAAACAGGCGGTGCTTGGCTTGCTTTATACCTGGGTGTGTTTCTTCACAAACAGGCGGTGCTTGGCTTGCTTTATACCTGGGTGTGTTTCTGCACAAACAGGCGGTGCTCGGCTTGCTTTATACCTGGGTGTGTTTCTGCACAAACAGGCGGTGCTTGGCTTGCTTTATACCTGGGTGTGTTTCTGCACAAACATGCAGCGCTTGGCTTGCTTTATACCTGGGTGTGTTTCTGCACAAACAGGCGGTGCTCGGCTTGCTTAATACCTGGGTGTGTTTCTGCACAAACAGGCGGTGCTCGGCTTGCCTAATACCAGGTGTATTTCTGCACAAACAGGCGGTGCTCGGCTTGCTTTATACCTGGGCGTGTGTCTGCACAAACAGGCGGTGCTCGGCTTGCTTAATACCTGGGTGTGTTTCTGCACAAACATGCAGCGCTTGGCTTGCTTTATACCTGGGTGTGTTTCTGCACAAACAGGCGGTGCTTGGCTTGCTTTATACCTGGGTGTGTTTCTGCACAAACAGGCGGTGCTCGGCTTGCTTTATACCTGGGTGTGTGACAGTGTGTGGTGGAGGCGGACCACAAAGGACATGGATGTTAGTTGAAGCACAGTTCACTATACACAGCTTGGACCTGTTTGTGTTTTTGAGCGTGTTGATGTCATTTTCAGTAATATAACTTGTTGTTTCCTCCAGGCTGAAGTCTGTGCTGAGAGTAGCGACCAGAATGGAGAGGACTACCACTCAATAACAGACAACAGAGAATTCACTTCAGAATACAACTCAACAACAGATAACAGAGAAGTGAAAGACTACAACTCAACAACAGACAACAGAGATTCTCCAGCCACACACATAGACCACCTACAGGACGTCCCAGGGAGGACCACTGAGGAAGAGGAGAAGAGAAGGAGAGATGAAGATGAGGATCTAGAGTTCCCTCATGACTTCCTGCCCAGTATAGACCTCAGCCTTGAACTCCATTGGGGAACTTCACTTGGGTAGGTGGTTTTTATCTGTAAAATACACACACACACGCACGCACGCACGCACGCACGCACGCACGCACGCACGCACGCACGCACGCACGCACGCACGCACGCACGCACGCACGCACGCACGCACGCACGCACGCACGCACGCACGCACGCACGCACGCACGCACGCACGCACGCACGCACACACACACACACACACACACACACACACACACACACACACACACACACACACACACACACACACACACACACACACACACACACACACACACACACACACACACACACACACACTCAAACACACACAGACACCAGAGATAACCTAGATTGATCTCAACAATGCCACTGACAATGTAAAGGTAAGGGATACAGTGTGTAAGGGTGAGGGATAGGTAAGGTAAGGTATAGGTAAGATAAGGTATAGGTAGGTAAGGTATACTGTAGACAAGGTAAGAAATAGTGAAGATAAGGTAAGGGATAGGTATAGGTGAGATACGGTAAGGGATAGATAAGGCTAAAATAAGGTAAGGTATAGGTAAGGTAAGGGTAAAGTAAGATATAGGTCAGGTATAGGTCAGGTAAGGTATAGGTCAGGTATGGGTAAGGTATAGGTCAGGTAAGGTATAGGTCAGGTAAAGTAAGGTATAGGTAGAGGTAAGATATGGTAAGGTATAGGTAAGGTAATGTAAGGTATAGGTCAGGTAAGGTATGGGTAAGGTAAGTTGCGGGTAAAGTAAGGTATAGGTAAAGTAAGGTATAGGTAAGGTAAGGTGAGGTATAGATAGGTAAGGTAAGGTATGGGTATGGTAAGGTAAGGTGAGGTATAGATAGGTAAGGTAAGGTAATAGGTATGGTAAGGTATATAGATAGGTAAGGGTAAAGTAAGGTAAGGTATAGGTAGGTAAGGTATAGGTAGGTAAGGGTAAAGTAAGGTGAGGTATAGATAGGTAAGGTAAGGTATAGGTATGGTAAGGTATAGATAGGTAAGGGTAAAGTAAGGTATAGGTGAGGTATAGATAGGTATGGTAAGGTATAGGTATGGTAAGGTATAGGTAGGTAAGGGTAAAGTAAGGTAAGGTATAGGTAGGTAAGGTATAGATGAGGTATAGATAGGTATGGTAAGGTATAGGTATGGTAAGGGTATAGGTATGGTAAGGTATAGGTATGGTAAGGTATAGGTATGGTAAGGTATAGGTAGGTAAGGGTAAAGTAAGGTGAGGTATAGATAGGTAAGGTAAGGTATAGGTATGGTAAGGTATAGGTAGGTAAGGGTAAAGTAAGGTAAGGTATAGGTAGGTAAGGTATAATAGGTATGGTAAGGGTATAGGTAAGGTATAGGTATGGTAAGGTATAGGTAGGTAAGGGTAAAGTAAGGTATAGGTGAGGTATAGATAGGTAAGGTAAGGTATAGGTATGGTAAGGTATAGGTAGGTAAGGGTAAAGTAAGGTAAGGTATAGGTAGGTAAGGTATAGGTATGGTAAGGGTATAGGTATGGTAAGGTATAGGTATGGTAAGGTATAGGTATGGTAAGGTATAGGTATGGTAAGGTATAGGTATGGTAAGGTATAGGTAGGTAAGGGTAAAGTAAGGTGAGGTATAGATAGGTAAGGTAAGGTATAGGTATGGTAAGGTATAGGTAGGTAAGGGTAAAGTAAGGTAAGGTATAGGTATGGTAAGGTATATAGATAGGTAAGGGTAAAGTAAGGTAAGGTATAGGTATGGTAAGGTATATAGATAGGTAAGGGTAAAGTAAGGTAAGGTATAGGTAGGTAAGGTATAGGTATGGTAAGGTATATAGGTAGGTAAGGGTAAAGTAAGGTAAGGTATAGGTATGGTAAGGTATATAGGTAGGTAAGGGTAAAGTAAGGTAAGGTATAGGTATGGTAAGGTATATAGATAGGTAAGGGTAAAGTAAGGTAAAGTATAGGTAGGTAAGGTATAGGTAGGTAAGGGTAAAGTAAGGTGAGGTATAGATAGGTAAGGTAAGGTATAGGTATGGTGAGGTATAGGTAGGTAAGGGTAAAGTAAGGTAAGGTATGGGTATGGTAAGGTAAGGTGAGGTATAGATAGGTATGGTAAGGTATAGGTATGGTAAGGGTAAAGTAAGGTGAGGTATAGATAGGTAAGGTAAGGTATAGGTATGGTGAGGTATAGGTAGGTAAGGGTAAAGTAAGGTAAGGTATGGGTATGGTAAGGTATAGGTGAGGTATAGATAGGTATGGTAAGGTATAGATAGGTAAGGGTAAAGTAAGGTAAGGTATAGGTATGGTAAGGTATATAGATAGGTAAGGGTAAAGTAAGGTGATAAAAGTATCTGTCATTGATTGGTCATTGATTGGACAGTAAATGAACTCTATCCACCCATATTGACTGTGATATGCTGTTCCTCCTGTTACCACTGCAACGGGTGGGTTAAGCTACCTTTATATTTCTACAGCCTGAGTGACTCAGAGCGCCCCCTGCTGGCTGCTCTGCAACATTACACGGACAGCAGCACACAACTGGTGGCTGTACAGATGAGATATACACAGTGTGTAGGCTATAGTACTGTCCACAGCATGAGGACCTAATATAGTCTCATATACCACTCTGTGTTGTTGTTTTTGTCGCACTGCTGTGCTTTATCTTGGCCAGGTCGCAGTTGTAAATGAGAACTTGTTCTCAACTGGCCTACCTGGTTAAAATAAAGGGAACTTGTTCTCAACTGGCCTACCTGGTTAAATAAAGGGAACTTGTTCTCAACTGGCCTACCTGGTTAAATAAAGGTGTTCTCAACTTGCCTACCTGGTTAAATAAAGGTGTTCTCAACTGGCCTACCTGGTTAAATAAAGGGAACTTGTTCTCAACTAGCCTACCTGGTTAAATAAAGGGAACTTGTTTTCAATTGGCCTACCTGGTTAAATAAAGGTGTTCTCAACTGGCCTACCTGGTTAAATAAAGGGAACTTGTTCTCAACTGGCCTACCTGGTTAAATAAAGGTGATATAAAAAATGTCAAAAATAATAAAAAACTTGTCACTTAGCAATTCCCATCTGGAGCACAGGGCCGTAAGATATGCTGCTGTGGTGACTATAATACGAGACGCGATGAAGGCTGACATAATGCATTATGACTGGTACCTTCTGTCCAGTGTCCTCTGCCTAATCCACCAGGACTGATCAAGCAATGTTGTTGGCCGAGTTCCCAAATGGCACCCTATTCCCTACATAGTGCACTACTTTTGACCAGAGACTTATGGACCTTGGTCAAAAGTAGTGCACTATGTAGGGAACATGCAGCCATTTGGGACGCACACCTATACCTTCTGCACAGTGCCAGGCTCCCAGGAACCCTGGCTACAATGACTCAGCAGCAGTGATTCAGCATACCTATGACGAG
>NC_048584.1:44398999-44403999 GCF_013265735.2 Oncorhynchus mykiss
CCAGAGAAACACACACATTAGACCAGAGAAACACACACATTGGACCAGAGAACACACATACATTGGACCAGAGACACTTTCAGAACACACACTCCCAGGAGAAAGGGAAGAAGTGAGGGAGGAGGAGGAGGAGGAGGAGGAGGAGGAGGAGGAGAAGGAAGAGAGGAAGCAGAGTGCCCTTGAAGAATCTTCAGTAGTGGCCGCTGCTGCTGCCGGCAATGCGTTGCCCCTGACAACACCCGCGATGCCAGAAACGATAGAATGCGAGGGAGAGGGTAAAAAAACTAAACAAGCCACTCGATTGGTCTGAGAGAGAGAGAGAGCATCAGCAACAGCAACAGTTTCTACTCTGGTGGTAGAATCAGAGTTGGCAGCATTGGGAGAAAGAGTAGGAGGATTTATGTGGACTAGAGGGGAGTCTATTGGAGAGCTCTGCAAGAGAGGGACAGAGAGGAACAGCCCTCATCCTCCCGGGGTGGCCAGACACACCCATGTCTCTTTAATCTACACAGGGATAAAAGGTTCACCTCCACTTCCTGGCTAAGGACACAAATACAGAGACAACGGCTGGATCTGTATCGGACCAGGACTGCAGCAACAGGACTGCAGCCGTCTCAAAACTCAGTGGGAGAGAGAGTGAACAGAAGGGAGGGAAGAGAGAGAGAGAGAGAGAGAGAGAGAGAGAGAGAGAGAGAGAGAGGGGGCAGCCTGAGCCTGCCTGTGGCACCCCTAGGACCGACACACTCTCTCCAGCGACGGAGAGAGAGAAGGAGATAGAGAAGGAGTCTGAACTACGGACAGTCCCACATCGTCACTGATACCTCTCCCTCTCCTCTCGGGGGGGAATCACTGGACGTAATTACCAGGAACACAACAACGCTGCTACTGCTACCAGATTAGAGACAGAGGAAGGGGAGGGAGAGGAGAAAAAATAGGAGAAGGAGAGGAGGGGATGAACAGAGAGGAGGAGGAGGAGGGGTAGCTGCTGTAGGAGAGCAAGTTCCATTGAGCCCCCTGACTCGACCACCGCTGACGTTCCTGTTCCTGTCGACTCACTACTACCATCGCAGTGCTGCTGGGGTGAGCTCATCATACCCTCCCCTACCTTAGCTACCGCTGACAGCATCACCTCTGCTGATCAGGTCTGTCTCTCTGTCTCTCTCTCTCACTCAACCGATACAGTGGCAGGACAACAGAGATTCAGCTCTGTCATCTCTCCCTCACTCTTTCTCTCTCCCTCCCACTTAGTCCATCCAGCAAAAAGACAACAGAGATTCAGCTTTCTCATCTCTCTCTCTCAACTCAGCACTACAAATGAACAAGAACAAGGCAGTTTGTCTCTCCCTCAGCTCCTCAGACAGCCAGGAAACAGAGATTCAGCTCTCCTCTCATCTCCACTCTCCTCTTCTCTCTCTGCTGAGCACGACGAGTCCCAGGACAGCAACAACACAAAGAGAGACACAGTGACCAAGGAGTCAACAGATGAGCTACTTTGTCTCAAACAGAGTCCGAGTCTGAAGTCAGAAGAGAAAGGAGGAGGGCCCACAGCACCTGTCCTAGGTCTTAGAGACGATTCTCAGTCACAGGTCTCCGGCAGCAACGCAGAGGGAGGCACAGAGACCAAGGGGAGGGACTGTCTCAAACAGAGCCAGGAGAGAAAGGAGAATCCACAACTTTAGGACCTGTCCTAAGACAACTAAGAGGAGTCTCCATCTCAGCCACAGAGACCAGGAGAGAGACAGGGAAGGATCCCAGCAAAGCCCGCCCTCTGCCTTCTCTTTTATCTCACCTCAGCCTCCGCTGGTCTTTCCGTTACAGCAGAGCTCAGACACAACAGGTCCATATCAACCACCACCAGCACCACCTCAGAGGCTAAGGTTTTCTGAGAGTGAAGCTACACGTCTCAGGTCAGTACAGCCTCAGTCTTAAGACAGTGTTAGTGGTGTAGTGGAACCCTTCACTATGTCTGGAGTTAAGGTGTTCCGGCTAGCTGTGAGGGGCAACAGGAAACTGTTTTTCGATGACGCAGTGAAAGCTGACGATAGTTCCTCTATGTGCCTCCATGATGTCTCTGTCTCCCAACCTGCTACTGGACTGGACTGTGCCTTCCTGCCTCCACTGAATGTGCACGAGAACCTTCACCACCCAGTGAGTGAGGCTAGCTTCACCTCACACAACTTCCTCAGCGTCAGGAAGCCAGAGACCCCACCACCACCAACCCTGACCCCACCACAGTCAGCTCTGCCTGGGGACAGACCACCAACCCTGACCTCTCCTGACCTCCTTTGGGAGCCTAAGGAGAAGACTCAGACAAGTAGAACGGTTAAAGGGTCAGAGGTCAAGGTCTCAGAGAGAGAAAAGGAGGATGGAGAAAATGAGAATGGTGGAAGGAAGCATGGAGGAGACTCATCTCAACTAACTTCGCTCAGTATAGTTTCTGGTGAACCTGCCCTTGAACCAGTCCCAGACCCATTCCCAGACTCAGTTCCATGTCCAGACGCAGTCCCAGACCCACACCCAGTCCCAGACCCAGTCCCAGACCCAGTCCCAGACCCAGACCCAGTCCCAGACCCAGTCCCAGACCCAGTCCCAGTCCCAGTCCCAGACCCATTCCCAGACTCAGTTCCATGTCCAGACCCAGTCCCAGACCCACACCCAGTCCCAGACCCAGACCCAGTCCCAGACCCAGACCCAGTCTCAGACCCAGTCCCAGACCCAGTCCCAGTCCCAGTCCCAGTCCCAGTCCCAGACCCAGACCCAGTCCCAGTCCCAGTCCCAGACTCAGTTCCATGTCCAGACGCAGTCCCAGACCCACACCCAGTCCCAGACCCAGTCCCAGACCCAGTCCCAGACCCAGACCCAGACCCAGTCCCAGTCCCAGTCCCAGTCCCAGTCCCAGACCCATTCCCAGACTCAGTTCCATGTCCAGACGCAGTCCCAGACGCACACCCAGTCCCAGACCCAGTCCCAGACCCAGTCCCAGACCCAGACCCAGTCCCAGTCCCAGTCCCAGTCCCAGTCCCAGACCCAGTCCCAGACCCAGTCCCAGTCCCAGTCCCAGTCCCAGTCCCAGACCCAGTCCCAGACTCAGAACAGGCGGATATCAAACTTCATAACCAGTCTTCTTTAGATCCTATGAAGGGTACAGAGGGGCCTCAGAGTTCCAGAGACTCTCCCTCTGAGTCTGAGACTGTGCCTGTTGTTAAGCCTGGATCTGAGCCAGTCACTAAGGCTCATGTTCCAGCAGAAACATTATTTGACCTGCCCTCCCCTTCCCTGAGTGATCAGTCTGATAGTAATGAGCCCATCGTGATACTGAAGCGTCCAGGTCCCATGCTGAGTCACTTGGAGTTCATCAATGAATGTGACGTTTCACCTCCTGGACTCTGGGACTGTCACGGTGGCAGTCACTGTGACAGCATTGCACTTCCTGATCATGTGACAGGGGAAATGACATCACTTCCTGATCATGTGACAAGGGAAATTACATCACTTCCTGATCATGTGACAGGGGAAATGAGACAGGCAGCATCTGTAATACTGGATTCAGAGTACAGAGATAACCTGAGACACAGGGAGGATGAGTATGAGACTGGTGACTGTGGTGACAAAGGACCACTGGCTGACAAGGAGGAAGAGGAAGTTGTTGAGAAGCTTCTAGAACAAGTGCCCGTCTCTAAATCACCATCTCAGACTACAACAGTATCAACAGCTGGATCTGATAACACCATTCCCCTACATGCATTTAACATTGGAGCTGAGCCCAAGGTAGAAGAGCCTGTCAGGGTAAATCTATCCCGTAGTGCTGTGTCCGTTAAAAATGTCATTAACGATGACAGCCCAACACCCAGTGCTGAGCAGCCAATCAGCAGCCGGCCTCGTAATGTAAACACAGAGGACAAACGGGGAGACAAGGGGAAGAGGAAGGACGAGATGAGACAAAATGAAACGGAAGTCGAAGACAAAAAGGGAGATCAGAATCTCTCTCATAAACGACAGGAAATGGAGGAGGATGACAAGCAGAAAGGAAAAGGGAATCGGACAAGTAAACAACAAGAGAGTAATGAGACTGATCTAACAACAGGACAGGAAATCGGAGGGACCAGATATCATTCAGAACAGAAACAGACAGAGTCACAAATATTGTCTGAGCTGGACCAGAGAGACGAGAACAGTGGAAGACCAGGCTCTGGCCTCATTTGGCCCCCCCTGGCTCCTCCGGGGTCGCCCCTGGCTCTTCCAGGGTCGTCTAAGGACGTGTTATGTTCCAGTGGAGACTGTAGCCATTTATCCTCTCCCTCTGTGTTAGAACAAAGTCTCTACCCCATGCTGCCTGTGCCAGCAACAGTACCAACAGAACCCTGCGCCAAGAGAGACTCCCCTGTACCTGATTTGACTGAAAATGCAGCTCTTATTCAATCAGATTCAGCGATTCTCCCAAAACTCTTTGCTCAGCAACAAGAAAGAGAACATGAAGATCGGCAAGAGAAGCCAGGATCCAGTCCAGGTTTAGAAACAGACAACGAACACACAGCGTTATTCACAACTTCACCACTGTTGCCGGGGGTAACGCAGGGAGCAGAGAGGACCCCGGGAGGTTTGCGTCAGGGAGAGAACAGGAAGTCAGGTGATGGCAACTATGTCACCAATGGAGGGAAAGGTGGAGGAATTTCCGGAGAGAAGGATGGAGAGAAAAGACCAGACACAGAGGAGGGCGAGGGGAAGAGGACTGTAGAGGACTATAGTTTCAACCGGGGTCATGAAGAAGTCGATATGCCATCTCATAGTCACCATGGTTTCATTTTCGACTGGGATAGTGGGGATGTTGAGAGAGACAACACCACGAGGACTGTCGGTAAAGTCCCTGTTGGTGGGGGAAAAAGACAGGACACAGATAAAAACCAAAACAACAGACCAGGAGAAGTCAACTTCCTGTCTGATTCAGACAAGGAGGCCAAACCTAACCCAGTCTCAGACCACCAGACCAAAGGTACTGTCCC